>NC_074680.1:14604103-14904936 GCF_029448725.1 Salvelinus fontinalis | reverse complement strand
TTCCCCATTAAGTAGCGAGTCGGAGTCTGAGGCCGGGTCTTCTCTTGTCTCTACTCCTCCCGTTACGGGGTCTGAGACGCCGAAGGCTCCCACCATTAGCTCTGACAAATTGAAAACCCTAGTTATTGGCGAATCCATTACCCGCAGTATTAGACTTAAAACGAATCACCCAGCGATCATACACTGGCGAGTGTAGAGAGTATAGAGATATTGCTATCCACGTCGGCATCAACGATGTTAGGATGAAACAGTCAGAGGTCACCAAGCGCAACATAGCTTCAGCGTGTAAATCAGCTAGAAAGATGTGTCGGCATCGAGTAATTGTCTCTGGCCCCCTGCCAGTTAGGGGGAGTGACGAGCTCTACAGCAGAGTCTCACAACTCAATCGCTGGTTGAAAACTGTTTTGTGCCCCTCCCAAAAGATAGAATTTGTAGATAATTGGCCCTCTTTCTGGGACTCACCCACAAACAGGACCAAGCCTGACCTGCTGAGGAGTGACTGACTCCATCCTAGCTGGAGGGGTGCTCTCATCTTATCTTCTACCAACATAGACAGGGCTCTAACTCCTCTAGCTCCACAATGAAATAGGGTGCAGGCCAGGCAGCAGGCTGTTAGCCATCCTGCCAGCTTAGTGGAGTCTGCCAATAGCATAGTCAGTGTAGTCAGCTCAGCCATCCCCATTGAGACTGTGTCTGTGCCTCGACCTAGGTTGGGCAAAACTAAACATGGCGGTGTTCGCCTTAGCAATCTCATTAGGATAAAGACCTCCTCCATTCCTGCCATTATTGAAAGAGATAGTGATACCTCACATCTCAAAATAGGGTTACTTAATGTTAGATCCCTCACTTCAAAGGCAGTTATAGTCAATGAACTAATCACTGATCATAATCTTGATGTGATTGGCCTGACTGAAACATGGCTTAAGCCTGATGAATTTACTCTGTTAAATGAGGCCTCTCCTCCTGGTTACACTAGTGACCATATCCCCCGTGCATCCCGCAAAGGCGGAGGTGACGTTTTCGTCTTTTGAGCTTCTAGTCATGAAATCTATGCAGCCTACTCAATCACTTTTTATAGCTACTGTTTACAGGCCTCCTGGGCCATATACAGCGTTCCTCTCTGAGTTCCCTGAATTCCTATCGGACCTTGTAGTCATAGCAGATCATATTCAAATTTTTGGTGATTTTAATATTCATATGGAGAAGTCCACAGACCCACTCCAAATGGCTTTCGGAGCCATCATCGACTCAATGGGTTTTGTCCAACATGTCTCTGGACCTACTCACTGCCACAGTCATATTCTGGACCTAGTTTTGTCCCATGGAATAAATGTTGTAGATCTTAATGTTTTTCCTCATAATCCTGGACGATGGGACCACCATTTTATTACGTTTGCAATCGCAACAAATAATCTGCTCAGACCCCAACAAAGGAGCATCAAAAGTCGTGCTATAAATTCTCAGACAACACAACAACACAACAAACAACAATCAGATGACAACAACAAGGACGTCGGAGGACAAATATCAGTTAACCACCTAACTGAGGAACTCAATTTAACCTTGCGCAATACCCTAGATGCAGTTGCACCCCTAAAAACGAAAAACATTTGTCATAAGAAACTAGCTCCCTGGTATACAGAAAATACCAGAGCTCTGAAGCAAGCTTCCAGAAAATTGGAACGGAAATGGCGCCACACCAAACTGGAAGTCTTCCGACTAGCTTGGAAAGACAGTACCGTGCAGTATCGAAGAGCCCTTACTGCTGCTCGATCATCCTACTTTTCCAACTTAATTGAGGAAAATAAGAACAATCCAAAAATTATTTTTGATACTGTTGCAAAGCTAACTAAAAAGCAGCATTCCCCAAGAGAGGATGGCTTTCACTTCAGCAGTAATAAATTCATGAACTTCTTTGAGGAAAAGATCGTGATTATTAGAAAGCAAATTACGGACTCCTCTTTAAATCTGCGTATTCCTCCAGTGCTTAGCTGTCCTGGATCTGCACAGCTCTGCCAGGGCCTGGGATCGGGAGAGACACTTAAGTGTTTTAGTACTATATCTCTTGACACAATGATGAAAATAATCATGGCCTCTAAACCTTCAAGCTGCATACTGGATCCTATTCCAACTAAACTACTGAAAGAGCTGCTTCGTGTGCTTGGCCCTCCTATGTTGAACATAATAAACGGCTTTCTATCCACCGGATGTGTACCAAACTCACTAAAAGTGGCAGTAATAAAGTCTCTCTTGAAAAAGCCAAACCTTGACCCGGAAAATAAAAAAACTATCGGTCTATATCGAATTTACCATTCCTTTCAATTTTTTTTGAAAAAGCTGTTGCGCAGCAACTCACTGCCTTCCTGAAGACAAACAATGTATACGAAATGTTTCAGTCTGGTTTTAGACCCCATCATAGCACTGAGACTGCACTTGTGAAGGTGGTAAATGACCTTTTAATGGCGTCAGACCGAGGCTCTGCATCTGTCCTCGTGCTAGTAGACCTTAGTGCTGCCTTTGACACCATCGATCACCTCATTCTTTTGGAGAGACTGGAAACCCAAATTGCCTACACGGACAAGTTCTGGCCTGGTTTAGATCTTATCTGTCAGAAAGATATCAGTTTGTCTCTGTGAATGGTTTGTCCTCTGACAAATCAACTGTACATTTCGGTGTTCCTCAAGGTTCCGTTTTAGGAGCACAATTGTTTTCACTATATATTTTACCTCTTGGGGATGTTATTCGAAAACATAATGTTAACTTTCACTGCTATGCGGATGACACACAGCTGTAGATTTCAATGAAACATGGTGAAGCCTCAAAATTGCCCTCGCTAGAAGCCTGTGTTTCAGACATAAGGAAGTGGATGGCTGAAAACGTTCTACTTTTAAACTCGGACAAAACAGAGATGCTTGTTCTAGGTCCCAAGAAACAAAGAGATCTTCTGTTAAATCTGACAATTAATCTTGATGGTTGTAAAGTCGTCTCAAATAAAACTGTGAAGGACCTCGGCGTTACTCTTTACCCTGATCTCTCTTTTGACGAACATATCAAGACTGTTTCAAGGACAGCTTTTTTCCATCTACGTAACATTGCAAAAATCAGAAATTTTCTGTCCAAAAATGATGCAGAAAAATTAATCCATGCATTTGTTACTTCTAGGTTAGACTACTGCAATGCTCTACTTTCCGGCTACCCGGATAAAGCACTAAATAAACTTCAGGTAGTGCTAAATACGGCTGCTAGAATCCTGACTAGAACCCCAAAATGTGATCATATTACTCCAGTGCTAGCTTCCCTACACTGGCTTCCTGTTAAGGCAAGGGCTGATTTCAAGGTTTTACTGTTAACCTATAAAGTGTTACATGGGCTTGCTCCTACCGATCTTTCCGAGTTGGTCCTGCCGTACATACCTACATGTACGCTACGGTCACAAGACGCAGGCCTCCTAATTGTCCCTAGAATTTCTAAGCAAACAGCTGGAGGCAGGGCTTTCTCCTATAGATCTCCATTTTTATGGAACGGTCTGCCTACCCATGTGAGAGACGCAGACTCGGTCTCAACCTTTAAGTCTTTACTGAAGACTTATCTCTTCAGTAGGTTATATGATTGAGTGTAGTCTGGCCCAGGAGTGTGAAGGTGAACGGAAAGGCTCTGGAGCAACGAACCGCCCTTGCTGTCTCTGCCTGGCCGGTTCCCCTCTCTCCACTGGGATTCTCTGCCTCTAACCCTATTACAGGGGCTGAGTCACTGGCTTACTGGTGCTCTTTCATGCCGTCCCTAGGAGGGGTGCGTCACTTGAGTGGGTTGAGTTACTGGCATGATCTTCCTGTCTGGGTTGGCGCCCCCCCCCTTGGTTTGTGCTGTGGTGGAGATCTTTGTGGGCTATACTCGGCCATGTCTCAGGATTGTAAGTTGGTGGTTGAAGTTATCCCTCTAGTGGTGCGGGGGCTGTGCTTTGGCAAAGTGGGTGGGGTTATATCCTTCCTGTTTGGCCCTGTCCGGGGGTATCATCGGATGGGGCCACAGTGTCTCCTGACCCCTCCTGTCTCAGCCTCCAGTAATTATGCTGCAGTAGTTTATGTGTCGGGGGGCTAGGGTCAGTTGGTTATATCTGGAGTACTTCTCCTGTCTTATCCAGTGTCCTGTGTGAATTTAAGTATGCTCTCTCTAATTCTCTCCTTCTCTCTTTCTTTCTCTCTCTCGGAGGACCTGAGCCCTAGGACCATACGTCAGGACTACCGGGCATGATGACTCCTTGCTGTCCCCAGTCCACCTGGCCTTGCTGCTGTTCCAGTTTCAACTGTTCTGCCTGCGGTTATGGAACCCCTACCTGTCCCAGACCTGCTGTTTTCAACTCTTAATGATCGGCTATGAAAAGCCAACTGACATTTATTCCTGATTATTATTTGACCATGCTTGTCATTTATGAACTTTTTGAAAATCTTGGCTCTCTCTAATTCTCTCCTTCTCTCTTTCTTTCTCTCTCCCGGAGGACCTGAGCCCTAGGACCATACGTCAGGACTACCGGGCATGATGACTCCTTGCTGTCCCCAGTCCACCTGGCCTTGCTGCTATTCCAGTTTCAACTGTTCTGCCTGCGGTTATGGAACCCCTACCTGTCCCAGACCTGCTGTTTTCAACTCTTAATGATTGGCTATGAAAAGCCAACTGACATTTATTCCTGATTATTATTTGACCATGCTTGTCACTTGTGAACATTTTGAACATCTTGGCCATGTTCTGTTATAATCTCCACCCGGCACAGCCAGAAGAGGACTGGCCACCCCTCATAGCCTGGTTCCTCTCTAGGTTTCTTCCTAGGTTTTGGCCTTTCTAGGGAGTTTTTCCTAGCCACCGTGCTTCTACATCTGCATTGCTTGCTGTTTGGGGTTTTAGGCTGGGTTTCTGTACAGCACTTCGAGATATTAGCTGATGTACGAAGGGCTATATAAAATAAATTTGATTTGATGTGTTACAAGTTGCATGATAAACCACAGCAGAGCAGCGGTAACACTGTTTGACATTCCTGTCGGATGGTTTACTTACTGACGCCTATGAGCAGTAAATAAACCATGCAAGAGAACTGTTCTAGTTCAGTTTAATTCAATATAATTACTTTAAAAATATACAGAGTAATTGAGGGTCTATTTGTTACGAAAATCCTTTCTGAAATTCAAAAGATCAAACTAAAATCCTAAGCCTAACACAAAAGTACCATTTTCTGGTCTTCTGTTTGCATAAAGGCATTTGTTGAAAGGTTGTGGAAACCATTTGAAGCTGCTGGACAAACGGCTAGGGGTTAATTTAATCGAACTGATGAAATCATGCTGTTTACAAACTCATTTAAATATCACAGGCGCGTTAAACAAAGAAGTTACCACTAAAGTCTCTCTCTCTTCCTCTCTCTGGGCTCTATTTTCGTCTGGCACAAAGGAGGTGCAAGTGTCATACGCACGTTAGTTAGCAATTTCGTCTGGCACTGACATTTTCCAGCCCTAACACCAGGTTCGGTAATTTACCTGTCTAACATCAGCTCGCTTGCACCGAGGGGGAGGGGTGGCAATATTTGAGGTTTGTCCTTAAAAACAAGCGCAAAAGTGACTATTTCATGCAGCGCTAATGGGCCATTTTACAGCGCTAATGGGCCATTTTACAGCACTAATGGGCCATTTTAAGACCCACAAAAAGCAGGTCTTAACGGTAATGCAGTTGATAAAGGCATGGATTTAGAGAGCGGAAGTGCAGCCTATCCAGCCATGAAGCACAGTGCCCATGGAAGGAGAGATATTCCCTTTGTGCCGGTGAATCTTGTATTTAGAAAAAATATATATGATTGGCTTCCCCCATTTCATTTAACTTATTAGAAAGATACACCGTCCATTGGTAAATTCGTCTGCTATTTCTGGAGAAGTGCAAATATGATCTGTAAGATGGTTCCATGATGTTTATAAAACATTACATTTGTGAGCAGTATAACGGTGAGTGGACATTCCCTCTTTCTCTTTATATTTTTGGTATTGCGTTAGGTTTGTTACAATACAGCCCTCTCTGTCACCGTTTTGCTTTACTTCAAAAGTACAGCAGAGTTAAATTACCGCAACTACAACAGCCGATGCTCCAGTACCATTTGCCGGATGGTAGCAGAGTGAACAGTCTAAGGCCTGGGTGGCTGGAGTGTTTGGCAATTTTCCAGGCCTTCCTCTGACACGGCCTGATGTAGAGGTCCTGGATGGCAGGGAGCTTGGCCACAGTGATGTACTGGGCTGTCCGAACAACCCTCTTTAAGGCTTTGCGATGTATTTGCCATACCAAGCATTGATGCAGCCAGTCAAGATGCTCTCGATGGTGCAGCTGTAGAACTTTTTGAGGATCCGAGGGCCCATACCAAATCTTTCCAGCCTCCTCAGGGGGAAGAGGCACTGCCGTGCCCTCTTCACGACTGTGTGTGGACCATGTTAAGTTCTTACCGATGTGGACGCCAAGTCACTTGAAGCTCTCGACCGACTCCACAACAGTCCCGTCGATGTGGATGGGGGTGTGCTCTTCCCTCTTTCTCCTACAGTCCACGAGCAGCTCTTTGGTCTTACTGATGTTGAGGGAGAGGCTGTTGTCCTGACACCACACTGCTAAGTCTCAAAATTAACCTTAATTTAACTTGGAAAGTCAGTTAAGAACAAATTCTTATTTTACAATGACGGCCTATCCCGGCCAAACCCTAACCCGGATGACGCTGGGCCAATTGTGCGCCTCACTATGGGACTCCCAATCATGGCCGGTTGTGATACAGCCTGTAATCGAACCAGGGTCTGTAGTGACACCTCTAGTACTGAGATGCAGTGCCTTAGACCGCTGCGTCACTCGGGAACCCTCTAGACGGACTCATTGTTGTCTGTGATCAGGCCTACCACCGTTGTGTCATCAGCAAACTTGATGATGGTGTTGGAGTCATGCGTGGTCACGCAGTCATAGGTGAACAGGGAGTACAGGACGGGACTAAGCACACACCCCTGAGGAGTTCCAATGTTGAAGGTCAGCGTGACGGAGGTGTTGTTGCCAACCCTCACCACCCGGGGCCGAAGTCCATGATTCAGTTGCAGAGGGAGGGATTCAGTCCCAGGGTCCCTAGCTTGGTGATGAGCTTGGCTTACCAAAGATCTGACAGTAGAGAGCTGGCTGTAGTCAATAGGGCTTGTGTGTTGAAAGTCATAAGGCCCGTGGGTCCACAGCGCTCTATGGCAGAAATTCATAATATTATGATTCCAGAGTAAGGGGCTTGCAAAATGTGCCATGATGATGCCACACAAATAAGCAAAACTGGGCCACACACACATACCAAGGGAGCTATCATTTTATACCCTTCAGACGACACACACACACACACACACACACACACACACACACACCACCCACCACCACACACACACACACCACCACACACACGTTTGTTGTACTATCCTTGTGTGGTCCAACAATTTATTCCCCTTAACTTAACCTTAACCCCTAACCCTAACTCCTATCCCTAATTCTAACCATAAACCTAAAATAGCCTTTTTTTCCTTGTGGGAACCGGCAAAATGTCCCCACTTGTCTAAATTGTTCTTGTTTTACTACGCTTGTGAGGACGTCTGGTCCAAAACACACACACACACACACACACACACACACACACACACACACACACACACACACACACACACACACACACACACACACACACACACACACACACACACACACACACACACACACACACATACAAATATTGCACGCTCACCAGAGTCGATGGGTTAATTAAGTATTAAGTGTTCAAGGAGTTTGATATTTTTAGACGTCTAATTAAGGAAGGAGCGCCAGAGGACAGCCACACACTGTGGTGAGATTTGTTTAATTTGGGATTTGCTAATAAACTAGATAGACGGGTGGATCCCCCCTGTGTAGAGACAACGAACCAGACATCTCTGTGTCTCCCATCCTAATGAATACACACACAGCACAGGGCTGTTTGCATGGAGGAAGAGAACATGCAAATCTACACAGTCATGGTCCAAATGGTTCATGCTGCTTGCAACATGATAGAATATACTAGAACGTGTACTTAGTTATCTATGGGCAGAATGTAATGAATTTACTCAAGTGAGGAGAGCCACTACAAACTATACATGACGGCAAAAAACGAGAGGCAGAAAAAGGACACGTTCTGAGATATACAGTAGCTACAGTCCATCTCCTCTCCCAGACTATGTTTGGGCGTTCACCTGTATGTGGCCTCAGGCCTCAGCCCTGATCCTGTCCTAATAGGATAGACTATACATTCTAGATTCTAGTTCAGTTCTCCAGATAATGTGTGAATGACCTGTACTGTATGTGCATTTCCAGCCCTGCGCTTTCAGCCTTGCTCCTGCCCCATAGGCCTCCCCAGGGGGATGGGCTGTAGGCTGTAGGCCCTGCTGCTGCTCCTGCAGTGCATTTCATTGATTAACTCTGCAGCTCCGTTCCACTCAGGTCATCTCCCGCGAGGAACATAAGTCAGCGCCATTAAAACAGGACCCAGCCAGAGTAGAAAGGGGGATAGACCTGGCTTCCCTGGCACGACGTCGCTAAACAACTCAATCAGTGATAATCCCTCCCCACTCCATCATTTCTTCAGAGAGGACTGTGGGAAGAGAATGATTCAGTGTGTTTTAGCGAGGGGTGTTATTTCTTTATCTCTGCCCCCCCCCCCCCCCCCCCGCCCCGTTCTGGCTCTCTCTCTCAGACTACCTCACTCTACCTCTTTCTGTGTTTCTGTGTTTCTTATGTATTGGATGGTCCTGGGTCTCGGTCTCACTGCCTGCCTGGTAGGCAGCAGCTAATGGTCTTCTCTCCCATCATAAGGTTGTTGGACTCCGTTGTCAGGGCAATGAAGGCTGGGGACTCTCTATACCTCACTACCTCAGAAAAAACGTAAATATCACATTTACACAAGTATTCAGACCCTTCACTAAGTACTTTGTCGAACCACCTTTGGCAGCGATTACAGCCTTGAGTCTTCTTGGGTATGACGCTACAAGCTTGGCACACCTGTATTTGGGGAGTTTCTCCCATTCTTCTCTGCAGATCCTCTCAAGCTCTGTCAGGTTGGATGGGGAGTGTCGCTGCACAGCTATTTTCAGGTCTCTCCAGAGATTTCTGTCGGGTTATAGTCTAGGCTCTGGCTGGGCCACCCAAAGCCACTGTCTTGGCTGTGTGCTTAGGGTCGTTGTCCCGTTGGAAGGTGAACCTTCGCCCCAGTCTGAGGTCCTGAGCGCTCTGGAGCAGGTTTTCATTAAGGATCTCTCTGTACTTTAATCCGTTCATCTTTCCCTTGATCCTGACTAGTCTCCCAGTCCCTGTCGCTGAAAAACATCCCCACAGAATGATACTGCCACCAACATGCTTCACTGTAGGGATGGTGCCAGGTTTCCTCCAGATGTAACGCTTGGCATTCGGGCCGCAGAGTTCAATCTTATTTTCATCAGACCAGAGTATCTTGTTCCTCATGGTCTGAGAGTCCTTTAGGTGCCTTTTGGCAAACACCAAGCGGGCTGTCATGTTCCTTTTACTGAGGAGTGGCCATCTGGCAACAATACCATATTGGCCTGATTGCTAGAGTGCTGCAGAGATGGTTGTCCTTATGGAAGGTTCTCTCATCTCCACAGAGGGACTCTGGTTCTCTGTCAGAGTGACCATCAGGTTCTTGGTCACCTCCCTGACCAAGGCCCTTCTCCACCGATTGCTCAGTTTGGCCAGGCGGCCAGCTCTAAGAAGAGTCTGGGTGGTTCCAAACTTCTTCCATTTAAGAATGATAGAGGCCATTGTGCTCTTGGGGACCTTTAATGCTGCCGAATATTTTTTTTACCCTTCCTGAGATCTGTGCCTCGACACATATCTGTCTCGGAGCTCTACCAACAATTCCTTTGACCTGTCTTGGTTTTTGCTCTGAGATGCACTGTGAACTGTGAGACTTTATATAGACAGGTGTGTGCCTTTCCAAACCATCAAGTTGTAGAAGCATCACAAGGATGAACTATAGAAATAGAAACGGGATGCACCTGAGCTCAATTTAGAATCTCATAGCAAAGGGTCTGAATACTTATTAGTTTTGTATTTTTAATAATTTTGCAAAAAATTCTAAAAACCAGTTTTCTTTTTTTGAGTTATTTGATTATTTGATCAGTTATTTGATCAATTTTAGAACAAGATTGTAACATAACAAAATGTGGAAAAGGGGAAGGGGTCTGAATACTTTCTGAATGCACTTTAGCTATAAATGTTTTTATTTAATTTAGTTTTTTTACCTATGCCCTCCTTTGAGAGTAAGGCTTTTGAGCGAGGCTATAGCCCATCTCTGATGATGTGGGTTTATTGTGTCTGTCTGGTTCACCCTCACAGAGAGAGACTGTGGTTTCTGCAGCGCTGCAACTTCACTCTGCCTTTAATCACAGGCTTTCTCACTCTGAACCATCCACCTTTGGCAAGTCAACATGGCAGTTCAATGGTTTATTAAATCCTGCCGCATTGCCTTATCAGCAAAACTATCAAAGCCTAATCCTTGCTTTGTACTCTTCTGGAAGGAAAAGAGAGTTGTGTTAAATGTTGAAAGTGAATTAATCAAGGCTAAGACAAACCGTAAACAAAGATATTGTGTTGTGGCATTTTGGCCGAGCAGTGTGCCAAGAGCAGCAGTCGGTAGTGAATCTGTATCTTGGTCAGGTGAGCTGGTCACGTCCAGGGCTTAATTGCATTGTCACTGTCACCTTACTGCATCTAAATCAAACCTGCTGTTCCTCCCCAACAGGTACTAACGAGGGCCTGTGTGTGTGTGTGTGTGTGTGTGTGTGTGTGTGTGTGTGTGTGTGTGTGTGTGTGTGTGTGTGTTTTTATGGCAGGGTAATTGGGACTAATTTGTGTTATCAGTCTGCCAGAGAGAGAGCGATGTTTGATGCCACATATGATTCCCAACATTTGTAATTTCAGGAAGAAGCCAACTGAACTATATCTCTGTCCTGTCCTATGCTCACTAACGAGCTGCAAAATCTGGATCCCTACAAATCAGCTGGGCTAGACAATCTGGACCCTCTCTTTCTAAAATGATCTGCCGAAATTGTTGCAACCCTTATTACTAGCCTGTTCAACCTCTCTTTCGTATCGTCTGAAATCTGCAAAGATTGGAAAGCTGCCGCGGTCATCCCCCTCTTCAAAAGGGGGAGACACTCTAGACCCAAACTGTTATAAAAGTATATCCATCCTACCCTACCTTTCTAAAATCTTCGAAAGCCAAGTTAATAAACAGATCATCGACCATTTCTAATCCCACCGTACCTTCTCCACTATGCAATCTGGTTTCCGAGCTGGTCATGGGTGCACCTTGGCCACGCTCAAGGTCCTAAATGATATCATAACCGCCATCGGTTAAAGACAGTACTGTGCAGCTGTCTTCATCGACCTGGCAAAGGCTTTAGACTCTGTCAATCACCGCATTCTTATCGGCAGACTCAATAGCCTTGGTTTCTCTAATGACTGCCTCGCATGGTTCACCAACTACTTCTCAGATAGAGTTCAGTGTGTCAAATCGGAGGGCCTGTTGTCCGGACCTCTGGCAGTCTCTATGGGTGTGCCACAGAGTTCAATTCTCAGGCCGACTCTTTTCTCTGTGTATGTCAATGAAGTCGCTCTTGCTGTTGGTGATTCTTTGATCCACCTCTACGCAGACGACACCATTCTGCATACATCTGGCCCTTCTTTGGACACTGTGTTAACAAACCTCCAAATGAGCATCAATGCCATACAACTCTGCTTCTGTAGCTTCCAACTGCTTTTAAATGCTAGTAAAACTAAATGCATGCTCTTCAACCGATCGCTGCCTGCACCTGCCCGCCCGTCCAGCATCACTACTCTGGACGGTTCTGACTTAGAATATGTGGACAACTACAAATACCTAGGTGTCTGGTTAGACTGTAAACTCTCCTTCCAGACTCACATTAAGCATCTCCAATCCAAAATTAAATCTAGAATTGGCTTCCTATTTCGCAACAAAGCCTCCTTCACTCATGCTGCCAAACATATCCTCGTAAAACTGACCATCCTACCGATCCTTCACTTCGGTGATGTCATTTACAAAATAGCCTCCAACACTCTACTCAGCAAACTGGATGTAGTCTATCACAGTGCCATTGTTTTGTCCATATACTGTACTACCCACCACTGTGACCTGTTGTTGGCTGGCCTTCACTACATATTCGTCGCCAAACACACTGGCTCCAGGTCATCTATAAGTCTTTGCTAGGTAAAGCCCCTCCTTATCTCAGCTCACTGGTCACCATAGCAACACCCACCCGTAGCACGCGCTCCAGCAGGTATATTTCACTGGTCATCCCCAAATTCAACACTTCCTTTGGCCGCCTTATTATTTTGATGACATTGCTGTGACAGACAAAAGTAAATGTATTGTTGTGTAAGAAGATGATACAGGTGTGGTATGGAGATCAAAGGGAAAACCCCTACCAACTTGAAAGTTCACCTGAACACCACAAAGAAGCATTCAAACAATTAAAGGAAAAAGACAAAGTGAGACAGCCACCAGCTAGCTGCACGTCAACAATGCAAACGGCAACCTCTTCCTGAGGACAACAGACTTTAGCAGTGTGCTTTAGACCTGGGTGAAAGTAGATACCATTTTTTCGCCCGGTATGGTATTTTAGTGTGTTACTATTTCCTTTTTTAAATTTCCTTTCTTACTTTTTAACTTTGCATTGATGGGAAAGGGTTCGTAAGTAAGCACTTCACAGTAAAGTCTACACCTGTTGTATTCGCTGCATGTGACAAATAACAGTTGAGTTGATGTACTGATATGTGAAAATGTGTGAAAAAAATATATGGGCCTAACAGTAAAGCCATATCATTTAACTGTAAAAATGTATGGGCCTAATAGTAAAGCCATGTCATTTAACTGTAAAAATGTATGACTTTTTAATGTGGCATGAACACAACCAGGCATGATGTTTTCATTGATTGTCAAACAAATCACTTCAAAAGCAGGCTACCGTTCATCCACTCTAAAATAATTCCAGCATCTAAAACAGTGCACTTTGCACCTGTCATTTGATGAATGAAAAGGGGCATCTATTAAAACACCAAAAAGTGTCATGACATTCGTTGATTGTCATTAGGCAAACTTGTAGCCTGAATTGATTGTTGTATCCACTGGTGTCCGCGCATGTCTCAGTCCAGACTAGTGATCTTTACAGTCTCAAAATGTTTGTGTTCCCCTCGAACCACACCGCATTTTGGAGTTCATACCATCTGTTCTAAAGTCCATTCGCTCATTTCTCAAGTGGCTGCCAGGCGGTATAATAGCAGTTTTCTTTCCATCTTTGTTTTAATTATAGAGATAGGCTCATGTTTTACCGGTACAGCGTACCGCCACTATCTCTTTTGCCAGTAGGCCTACACCATACCGGACCGGCTTACTTCCCCCCTGGCTTTAAATGAGCAGAAGCCTGCCTCATTCCAATGAGTATTAAAGAAGAGACAAAGCTTTGGTTCAGTTATTCATTGAGTCTGGCAAGTCCGCAAGACTAGCCTCCCACGCATAGGCCACATTCTATTCGTAACACTGAAATTAAATGAAATAAAAACAAAATATAAATGTTATTATCAAACTAAAACGGAATAAAAACTAGTAAATCAAGTCTGCAAACTACCTGAAACTAAACCAAATTTCTAATAAAAGTTAAAAAAAAACAAAAACAAAAAACACAAAACTATAATACCCTTGCTGGCACATCAAACCATAAGGCGTGCCTCAAACACCCCACCTCCCACAACAGCAAACAACAACCATTATCTTTAAAGGGAAAGGAAAAGCGGATGCATAGTCAGTTGCACAACTGGATGCCTTCAACCGAAATTTGTCTTCCTCATTTAATCTATAGGATTGCACCCTAAAACCGAAATAGGAAAACAAAGCAGAACAGCAACAGGATGTTGCCTAAAGTTAAAGTAATGTTCTTGTCTAACAACTCAATCTGCCTGACTCACTGCTCCTGTTGATAAGGAAAGGGAGAGAGATAGAGACAGCCAGTCAGCCAGTCAGCCAGCCAGAGACCAGCATAGTCTGTTCATTTCCCCCTGTCTCCCTGGTAGCTAGTTCACCTCTGAGAGAGGGCACCAATCCCCCAGGGGAAATGCGTCACCCGTGGCCGATTGACAACCGAGACTCAAAATAGCCCTGCGGCAGAGAACCAATAGAATGGGCCGGGCTATTTATAGAACAACCAATGTGTTTATGGACGTTCAGACAGCCCATTTAATGAACAGATGAAGAATACATTACCGTCTCCTATCATCATTGTCTCAGAGAGAGCTTAGTACACTTAGAGAGATAAGAGAGTAGAGGTTCTAAAGCCCCAACGTTGTTCGGAGTTCATCACCTTTAAAAGTGCTTTATATACAGTTGCTTGGAATTAGTCACAGACCTCATGCTCCTGTTTTCCTGTTTACGTCAGCTAATAGTCAGATACAATGCCGGACTCCTCATTAGAATGGTGGGTGGGTTGAGTAATGCACCTCTTGTCCATTTAAGACAGCATCTCACAGTTACACCACATTCCACTTCATGGAGAGTCCCAGAGGAGTGTTTCTCTGAGTGTTGAGGAGTTCACATGGTTTTAGCTCCAGGCAGTAGCCCACTCAATGTTCCCTGAGATTATCAGCAGATCATACCTCATGGGTTGCATGTTTACTGTAAAACATGCACCTTTCATTGTCTTAAGAGCTTTGATATTGATTCATCATACACAAATACCATTGTTTGATATAGATAGTTATTTCAGAGTGCAGTTGGTAAGGGACTTGCCATTCCCAAGCAAATGGCCTACGCTTTACTATAACAACCCCAACATAATACCTCTGGACCATCAACTACAAAATGCCGTTCCCCACAATCCACCAGGATTTCCCACAAAGCGGATCCAGGTCATGAACTAAGTGCTCTCACACACCGATACAGACCAACTGATAGCTTGGAGAAACAGCACGACAACAAGCTCAAATCGGCATTGATCCTGAGTCTTTTCTTTGCACTCCCGACTTGTCACTGGTGTCATTCATTGATACAGTAATTGATTTGCTCCCACTGTGCCGTCCCTTTCACTGCTACTACCCTGCTGATCCCCTGACAGGTGATTCATATCCGGGACAGGGAAATACAAGTGATTATATCTCAGAACTATCAGAAGTCCAGCTGAGACAAACAACATCATAGTAACTCTCTGGACTCACTGTCTTTTGAATATAAGCCTCTGATAGAATGGAATGCCATGTTAATGGCAGGCTTACTGAGATGAGTGCTAATCAACGAGCCTCATTGTTTGCAATGTTTCTGAGTGTTAGCATGTAGCCTAGTTGGTCTTCTGTTCTACACTGACTGCTAATGACAATAAATCCTCTCTTCAATAGCTTCACTAAATCAGCCTACCAGCGGACCTATGTCTATCCGTACTGTACATATCTGTCTGCTTCTCTGCCAATCCCATCCATCTCTCGGCCTATCTATAACATTACTGTGGTTCCAGCAACATGGCTCCAGTAACGGACATATTAGGATTATACGAGTGACTCACCTGTAGATAGTGGCAGGGCCTGAGGTTGGGCTTGAGGTCTGTGGGCGTCATAGGTTTCTCCAGGTTGAGGGAAGACTTCCTGTAGGCCTCCTTGGCCTGGCTGACAGTCAGCGTTGACCAGGAGCTCCTCTTCATGAACTTCCCTTCAGGAGCCATGGCCACGCTCTCACACGCGGAACACTTCACATCGTTGTTGCTCTTGGAGGTCTTGAGCGACAGGTTCCCGTAGTGGCTGTGGACAGAGTCGGGGTAGCAGTGGCTGATGTGGTCCACCTGTTGGCGGGACATAACGCTGGGCGTCCGGTACGTACTGTCACTGTCCAGGTTATCGTCCGAGCTCCACCAGCCCGCCACCCCGGAGCGCTGCTTCCCGCTGCTGTCTGATGACTTACGCTCTTTGCTCTTACTGCGCTTGCTGTGTTTGTGGTGTCCATGGTGGTTGGGATGGTGGTGGTGGGAGCCTTCCCGGTGCGAGTCCCCCTTGGTGCCGTTCATCTTGGACGAGCCCTCCAGGGAGTGGGACTTGGTGAAGAGCTTCTGGACAGAGTGGACCAGGTGTCGGATCCTCCCAGGGCTCTCGTTGCGCTGCTCCGTGGTGGTGGTGTGTGTCTTCTGGTACTGCAGTGTGTGGAAGCCGTCGCGATGTAACGGAAGTTGCTTCTCAAACTGGTCCAGCAGGTTGGCCGGGATTCTGTTCATTTTACCGCTGCCGCCGTGCGACGAGCCGCACTCGTCTCGATCCCGTGATCCACCACCACCACCTCCTCCACCACCACCACTGTCCCGTGACCCGCTGCCGTCGTGGTGGGAACTGTAATGCATCCTGGGAAAGGTGCTGCTGGAGATGGAGTGGTCTGTGTTGGCCATGGAGACGGAGACGGGCATCGCCATGCACTCAGAGTGAATGGAGCTATGGGGGGAGCAGCGGCGGTGCTCCATGGGACAGCTCTCTGTGGGGCTGAGGAGGTAAGAGGGGGTGCGGGAGTCATGGTGGTCCAGGGAGTGTTCGCAGTCGGCCAGGCCGCAGGTGTGAGCCGAGGTGATCTGGAGCTGGCTGGGCCGCCCGCCCGATAGAGCCTTCATGTTCCTGGGTGGAGGAGGGGAGTTGCTTTCTTCATCGAAGTGCTGAGAGGGAGACCATGAATATTGCTGGTCTGTATTTGTGTGTGTGTTTGTGTGAGAGAGAGAGAGAGAGAGAGAGAGAGAGAGCGAGAGAGAGAGAGAAAGACACATTATCAAATAAGCTGCTTATCAAATGTCATTGTCACTACAGCAGCACATTGTCCTCAGTCACCCAGAACAACAAGGTGGAAAAAGAGAAAGTATGATCACAAAATGGCACAGTCCCACAGAGCTCAGGCCTCTTATTCCCAACTCCCTCCCTCCCCTGTCTGTCTGTTGGTACCAGGCTGCGGGGCGAGGGAAGGTGAGGGGGACAGGTAGCAGCTAGCATTGCCATTTATCCAATGCAAAGTGAAATAATAGCCTATCATTCTGAAGCGGCGATGTCATCGGTCAAAGCCCTGATGAGAGCGCTTTGAGGTGCATCAGTGGACGGGCAGTGTTTGGCCCCTACCGCGGCCGCATCACTAGATTAAAACCACATTCTCTTTGATCTGTCACCAAAGGCGGACATCCAAGCCCACCTCGCTACCGCATTTAACTTAATCAGAGGAAAGCTTTTCTCTATTTAGACAACCCACCACCATTATTTCACTCTAATTGCACATGCCCTCCACTTGAATAAAACAGACAAAAGGGTCACAAGACAAAGACCGTAGAATACTAATGGAATAGCATCAGCGGACGCAGATTGACGCAAAGTCTTATTTTCATCTTTCTGTAAAAAGGACTCTTCAGATGAACTGTTTATTGAATTTCTGTCCAAGAACGCAAGTTCAGTGCATTGAATCAACAACAATGAAATGTTACAAACCCTGACTGAGTGTTATTAGAAATTAACAATACTTTCCTAAACTCATCACACACAGAAATGACAATCAGGCCAAATATAACAATGGAACAAAGGGTTCCTAGCCATAAAGTATTGTGTGTTTGGTCATAAAGAGTTAGACCGGACATATTTCATTTATTTGACAGTAAACACCTGTAAATATATTAAGAACAAAAGTAAGCCTCTTCCAGACAGCAATCCTCCAGTCAACTACACAGCCCATAAACTCCTGCACTTCCACTCAAACTGTAACCCCATAAAGTAAAGGAGAGACTATATTTCACGAGAAACCATAGAAATTGAAAGTCAAACAAACAAAAATCAGAGGCGGCGATGGATGCTGATTTTTGTATTGGAAGGGACACGTATGGAAGATTATGTGAGAGAAGGGACCAAGTGGAAAGCATAGGGTGATCTATGGCCAACAAGGGACAGAGTTAACCAATACAGTACACTCTTAGAAAAAAGGGTTCAAAAAGGGTTCTTTGGCTGTCCCCATAGGAGAACCCTTTTTGGTTCCAAGTAGAACCCTTTTGTGTTCCATGTAGAACCCTCTGTGGAAAGGGTACTACATGGAACCAAAAAAGGTTCTACCTGGAACCAAAACGGGTTCTTTAAAGGGTTCCCTATGGGGAAAGCCGAATAACCGTTTTAGGTTCTAGATGGAACCTTTTTTTCCTAAGAGTGTAGTCCATACTCTGTCATTTCTATTATATCATTCTATCATACTTTAACAGGAATTTACGGTCTTTATTCTTAGTCTCTGCTATTGGCGCCTGGAGCAAGACAAGGAGCTGTGAGACCAGCAGCCGTGCTGCTGTAAATATCCATCAGTATGAATGTAATGCATTCCTTATGTGGGACATGTTCCACTAGGTGAGCCTTGACTACTTAACAGAACCATGATAAATCTATCTAGTATAAGGAGCGCTAAAGGGAAACAGAAAGTGGAAAAGTGAAACTCCGTAGTTGTGTATTTCAGAATCACTCCACCAAACAAAACTTAGAGGAAAATGTTGAATGCCGTCAAAAAGAAAAACAAGGTACTGCTACAGCAATGGTGTAACGGGTGTTGCTCTCCTCATCCTCGGACGAGGTGAGGAGAGAGGGATCTGAAGACCAAAACGCAGCTTGTGGGAAATAAGCCATCTTTTATTTAACAACGCTGATGGCAAAACACGAAACGAAACAAACACTTTCCAAACTACAAAATAACAAAACGACGTTGACGAAACCTGAACATAAACTTACATAACTAAACATAAACTTACGTACAGGAAACAGACAACATCGAAACGAAAACGAAACAAACAAACGCTACAGTCCAGTGTGGTACTGTCATGTTTTGGCTTTGATCATCATGTCTTGTCCCTGTGCTTCCCTCTGCTGGTCTTATTAGGTTCTTTCCCTCTTTCTATTCCTCTCTCTCCCTCCCCCGCTCTCTCTCTCTATCGTTCCGTTCCTGCTTCCAGCTGTTTCTCTTTCTCCTAACGACCTCATTTACTCTTTCACACCTGTCTCCTATTTTGCCCTCTGATTAGAGTCCCTATTTCTCCCTCTGTTTTCCGCTTCTGTCTTTGTCGGATTCTTGTTTGAGGTTAGCTGCTCTGTGTCCTTGTTCCGCCCTGTTGTTGTTTTTGCATTTGTCAGATGTTGCGTGTGAGCAGGTGTCTATGTCAGCTACGGTCTGTGCCTTCCTGAAGCGACCTGCAGTCGGTGGTCGCGTCTCCAGTCGTTCCTCTCTACTGACAAGAGGTTTTCAGTTTCCTGTTTTGGATTACCTTTGGATTATATCCAGGAACATCATTGTTTGTTTAAGACTGGAATAAAGACTCTGTTTCTATTACGTCGCTTTTGGGTCCTCCTTCATCAGCATAACAGAAGAATCCGACCAAGAATGGACCCAGCGACTATGGATTCTCTCAACACTACCGTCAAGTTCCAGGGAGCAATGCTCGGCAGACACGAGCAGGAATTGTCTGCTGCTCGTCATGCCGTTGAGACCCTGGCCGCTCAGGTCTCCGATCTCTCAGGACAGTTTCAGAGTCTTCGTCTCGTACCACAAGCTACTTCCTGGTCTTCCGAGTCTCCGGAACCCAGGGTTAATAATCCACCATGTTACTCTGGACAGCCCACTGAGTGTCGCTCCTTTCTCACCCAGTGTGATATTGTGTTCTCTCTCCAGCCCAACACATACTCTGGAGAGAGAGCTCGGATCGCTTACGTCATATCACTCCTTACTGGGCGGGCTCGGGAGTGGGGCACAGCTATCTGGGAGGCAAGGGCTGAGTGTTCTGACGTTTATCAGAACTTTAAGGAGGAGATGATACGGGTCTTTGATCGTTCTGTTTTTGGGAAGGAGGCTTCCAGGGGTCTGGCTTCCCTATGTCAAGGTGATCGATCCATAACGGATTACTCTATAGAGTTTCGTACTCTTGCTGCATCCAGTGACTGGAACGAGCCGGCGTTGCTCGCTCGTTTTCTGGAGGGACTCCACGCTGAGGTTAAGGATGAGATTCTCTCCCGGGAGGTTCCTTCCAGCGTGGACTCTTTGATTGCACTCGCCATCCGCATAGAACGACGGGTAGATCTTCGTCACCGAGCTCGTGGAAGAGAGCTCGCGTTAACGGGGTTTCCCTTCTCCGCATCTCGACCATCTCCTTCCATCGGCTCAGAGACTGAGCCCATGCAGCTGGGAGGTGTTCACATCTCGACTAAGGAGAGGGAACGGAGAATCACCAACCGCCTTTGCTTCTATTGCGGTTCTGCTGGACATTTTGTCATGTCATGTCCAGTTAAAGGCCAGAGTTCATTAGTAAGCGGAGGGCTACGGGTGAGCGCTACTACTCTGGTCTCTCCATCAAGATCCTGTACTACCTTGTCGGTCCATCTACGCTGGACCGGGTCGGCTGCTTCCTGCAGTGCCTTGATAGACTCTGGGGCTGAGGGTTGTTTTATGGACGAAGCATGGGCTCGGAAACATGACATTCCTCTCAGAGAGTTAGGGAGGATCACACCCATGTTCGCCTTAGATGGTAGTCCTCTCCCCAGTATCAGATATGAGACATTACCTTTAACCCTCACAGTATCTGGTAACCACAGTGAGACCATTTCTTTTTTGATTTTTTGTTCACCTGTTACACCTGTTGTTTTGGGTCATCCCTGGCTAGTATGTCATAATCCTTCTATTAATTGGTCTAGTAATTCTATCCTTTCCTGGAACGTTTCTTGTCATGTGAAGTGTTTAATGTCTGCTATCCCTCCTGTTTCTTCTGTCCCCTCTACTCAGGAGGAGCCTGGTGATGTGACAGGAGTGCCGGAGGAATATCATGATCTACGCACGGTCTTCAGTCGGTCCAGAGCCAACTCTCTTCCTCCTCACCGGTCGTATGATTGTTGTATTGATCTCCATCCGGGGACCACTTCTCCTCGGGGTAGATTATTCTCTCTGTCGGCTCCAGAACGTAAGGCTCTCGATGATTATCTGTCTGCTGAAGGCATTCAGATGGATCCCGCTAAGGTCCAGGATGTCAGCGATTGGCCTGTTCCTAAGTCACGTGTCGAGTTACAGCGCTTTCTCGGTTTCGCTAATTTCTATCGGCGTTTCATTCGTAATTTCGGTCAAGTGGCTGCCCCTCTCACAGCTCTGACTTCTGTCAAGTCTTGCTTTAAGTGGTCTGGTTCCGCCCAGGGAGCTTTTGATCTCCTCAAGAAGCGTTTTACATCCGCCCCTATCCTTGTTACTCCTGACGTCACTAAACAATTCATTGTCGAGGTTGACGCTTCAGAGGTGGGCGTGGGAGCCATTCTGTCCCAGCGCTTCCAGTCTGACGATAAGGTCCATCCTTGCGCTTACTTTTCTCATCAATTGTCGCCATCGGAACCCGAGGGGATTCTCCCTGAAGGGCGTGTTGTCGGGTTGACTGTCTGGGGAATTGAGAGACAGGTAAAGCAAGCACTCACTCACACTGCGTCGCCGCGCGCTTGTCCTAGTAACCTTCTGTTCGTTCCTGTCTCTATTCGTCTGGCGGTTCTTCAGTGGGCTCATTCTGCCAAGTTAGCTGGTCACCCCGGCGTTCGGGGTACGCTTGCTTCTATTCGCCAGCGGTTTTGGTGGCCTACTCAGGAGCGGGACACGCGCCGTTTCGTGGCTGCTTGTTCGGACTGCGCGCAGACTAAGTCAGGTAACTCTTCTCCTGCCGGTCGTCTTAGACCGCTTCCCATTCCTTCTCGACCACGGTCTCAGATCGCCTTAGACTTTATGACCGGTCTGTCTTCGTCTGCGGGGAGGACTGTGAGAGCCGCCAATAAACGTAGGATTAAGAGTCCTAGGTATTGTCGCGGTCAGAGAGTGTGGCTTTCCACTCGTAACCTTTCCCTTACGACAGCTTCTCGCAAGTTGACTCCGCGGTTCATTGGTCCGTTCCGTGTCTCTCAGGTCGTTAATCCTGTCGCTGTGCGACTGCTTCTTCCGCGACATCTTCGTCGCGTCCACCCTGTCTTCCATGTCTCTTGTGTCAAGCCTTTTCTTCGCGCCCCCGTTCGTCTTCCCTCCCCCCCTCCCGTCCTTGTCGAGGGCGCTCCTATTTACAAGGAACGGAGGATCATGGACATGCGTTCTCAGGGACGTGGTCACCAGTACTTAGTGGATTGGGAGGGTTACGGTCCTGAGGAGAGGAGTTGGGTTCCTTCTCGGGACGTGCTGGACCGTTCGTTGATTGATGATTTCCTTCGTCGCCGCCAGGGTTCCTCCTCGAGTGCGCCTGGAGGCGCTTGGTGAGTGGGGGGGTACTGTCATGTTTTGGCTTTGATCATCATGTCTTGTCCCTGTGCTTCCCTCTGCTGGTCTTATTAGGTTCTTTCCCTCTTTCTATTCCTCTCTCTCCCTCCCCCGCTCTCTCTCTCTATCGTTCCGTTCCTGCTTCCAGCTGTTTCTCTTTCTCCTAACGACCTCATTTACTCTTTCACACCTGTCTCCTATTTTGCCCTCTGATTAGAGTCCCTATTTCTCCCTCTGTTTTCCGCTTCTGTCTTTGTCGGATTCTTGTTTGAGGTTAGCTGCTCTGTGTCCTTGTTCCGCCCTGTTGTTGTTTTTGCATTTGTCAGATGTTGCGTGTGAGCAGGTGTCTATGTCAGCTACGGTCTGTGCCTTCCTGAAGCGACCTGCAGTCGGTGGTCGCGTCTCCAGTCGTTCCTCTCTACTGACAAGAGGTTTTCAGTTTCCTGTTTTGGATTACCTTTGGATTATATCCAGGAACATCATTGTTTGTTTAAGACTGGAATAAAGACTCTGTTTCTATTACGTCGCTTTTGGGTCCTCCTTCATCAGCATAACAGGTACGAACAAACATACTGACACAGGAGACAATCACCCACAAACAAACAGTGAGAATGCCCTACCTAAATATGACTCTTGATTAGAGGAAAACGCAAACCACCTGCCTCTAATCAAGAGCCATACCAGGCAAACCAAAACCAACATAGAAACAGATAACATAGACTGCCCACCCAAAACTAACGCCCTGACCATAAACACATAAAAACAACATAAAACAGGTCAGGACTGTTACAAATGGCAACTCAGGTCTAACCTTCTCTCTGGGTTATGGCAGTTTGGTTCAACTCAGGTCTAACCTTCTCTCTGGGTTATGGCAATTTGGTTCAACTCAGGTCTAACCTTCTCTCTGGGTTATGGCAGTTTGGTTCAACTCAGGTCTAACCTTCTCTCTGGGTTATGGCAGTTTGGTTCAACTCAGGTCTAACCTTCTCTCTGGGTTATGGCAGTTTGGTTCAACTCAGGTCTAACCTTCTCTCTGGGTTATGGCAGTTTGGTTCAACTCAGGTCTAACCTTCTCTCTGGGTTATGGCAGTTTGGTTCAACTCAGGTCTAACCTTCTCTCTGGGTTATGGCAGTTTGGTTCAACTCAGGTCTAACCTTCTCTCTGGGTTATGGCAGTTTGGTTCAACTCTGTGTGTTTCCTTCTACAGACAGAAGGGAAAGGGGGATACCTAGTCAGTTGCACAACTGAATGCCTTCAACCGAAATGTGTCTTCCGCAGCATTTAACCCAACGCCTCTGAATCAGAGAGAACAGTTGTTGGTGCTGCCTTGCTCAAGAGCAGAATAAAGGAGACTCCTCCTAGCCAGCCCAGGGATTCAAACTAGCAAACTTGTGTTTACTGGCTCAGTGTTCTTAACCGCTAGGCTACCTGCCGTCCAGAGGATGACACCACGGCTACTGCTGTGTGAAATGATGCAGTGATGTCTGAAGTTGACTCTTCCACAAAGAATCTCTGAGAGACGAGTTGAATAAATGATCCGCCGGCAGAGTTTTGGCATTCCCCAGGATAATACTCCATACTGTCTCAGACTCAGACTCAGACTCAGACTCAGACTCTCTCTCTCTCTCTCTCTCTCTCGATTTCCTGTTTCACATAATGGGAAAGAAAAGGAATAGAGGATTTTGAAAGCAACTCCTACAACATCTCTCTATGAGCAAGCATCCTTCCAGCAAGTGCTCTCAAAATAGGCGAGTATCTATGACATCTGCTTCTGCCTCGGTCTCAGAGGCTGAATGATGAATACTGCAGCAAAGATTGATGATTTAGAGAAGCTAGAATGGTATGCATTAAAATGGCCTATAGAATCTTAACGGTTTTAACAACTAAATTGGGTGTGCTAAGTCCACAACAAGCTTAAACTACATCAGGAGACCACTTTTGAGGTCTGGGAAAAATGATGCTCAGATTTGTGGGTGTAGTTACCCTTTAACTCAACTGCCACCAGCCATAGACTGTTGTTCGGTTAGCAATGTTTCTGTAGCGCTTATGTGATTGCAGACTTTGCAAAACAAATGGCCACTAGATTGATGCAAATAATCATGATATCATTATGTCAGGTAGACATAGGCTACTTTGTAGTTAATATTTAATTGAGAAGGTTTTTGGGAACTTTTCCATCTACCAGAAGACAGTTGTCATTACATTAGCATCATCGCTAATGGCTACACAAAGTGGTAGCCAAACGCGCGCACACAGACATGGGTCATTCCTGTTCCATTGCCTCTTCAGAAAGTTGATGGAAAATACAAATCACTGATGCATTTTGTTAATGTCTTATGATAGTATTGGGCAAATGAATGCATTTTCGACCAAGTTCAATACATTTAGTTGATTTTCTACTAAATGTATTGAATTTGGTCGAAAATGAACAAAAAATATGAATTGCAACATGCAAGTGTTGGTCCCATGTTTCATGAGCTGAAATAAAATCTCAGAAATTGTTCATATGCAATTGCTGTGCACAAACTAGTTTACATCCCTGTTAATGGGATTTCTCCTTTGCCAAGATAATCCATCCACCTGACAGGTATGGCATATCAAGAAGCTGATTAAACAGCATGATCATTACACAGGTGCACCTTGTGCTGGGGACAATAAAAGGCACTCTAAAATGTGCATTTTTGTCACACAACACAATGCCACAGATCTCTCAAGTTTTGAGAGAGCGTGTATTTGGCATGCTGACTGCAGGAATGTCCACCAAAGCTGTTGCCAGAGAATTTAATGTTAATTTCACTACCATAAGCTGCCTCCAACGTCATTTTACATCTCACAACCGCAGACCACGTGTATGGCATCGTGTGGGCGAGTAGTTTGCTGATGTCAACGTTGTGAACAGAGTGCCCCTTGGTGATGGTGGGATTATGGTACGGGCAGGCATAAGCTACGGACAACGAACACAATTGCATTTTATCGATGGCAAATTGAATGCACAGACGTACCGTTACGAGATCCTGAGGCCCATTGTCATGCCATTCATCCGCCACCATCGCCTCATGGTTCAGCATGATAATGCACTGCCCCATGTCACAAGGATCTGTACACAATTCCTGGAAGCTGAAAATGTCCCTGTTCTTCCATGGCTTGCATACTCACCAGACATGTCACCCATTGAGCATGTTTGGGATGCTCTGGATTGACGAGTACGACAGCATGCCACAGTTCCTGCCAACATCCAGCAACTAAACACAGCCATTGAAGAGGAGTGGGACAACATTCCACAGTCCACAATCAACATCCTGATCAACTCTATGTGAATAAGATCTGTTGCGCTGCATGAGGCAAATGGTGGTCACACTAGATACTGACTGGTTTTCTGATCCACGCCCCTACTTTTTATTTTAAGGTAACTAGGCCTATGTTTTGTAACCTCCCCAGGTTGTTGCTGTAAATGAGAATGAGAATACAGTCAACTCACCTGGTTAAATAAAATATAAATAAAACTGAAAAAAAAAATCTACTGATCATGTCTAGCTCAACACTTGGCACAGAGCCATCAGTCCAATATTTTCAACACTCCAAGATCCCCCAGAGGGCAGAGGTACGAACGCCCAATCGTTGCCAAATTTGCTTCATTTAAAGATAAAATAATGGTTAAAAGCCTGGGTAAAAGACTTGCTGGGACCAAAATTGGCATGAATGATCAGTTTCCGAAAGAAATTGCAGAACGGCGCAAAGTTCTGGATCCAATTTTCAAAGAAAATATATTAAAAGCGAAACGAGTAGCTCTCGTCATGGATAAACTATATATTGATAACCAGTTGTTCAGAGACACAAAGATTACTCCATGGTTATTTTAAAAATTACAAAGTTCTCATAGATGAGGAAAATAAACACAATTCAAGCCCGGTTACTGATTGTAACAATACAAAATATAGCTTTTCTATAAATCTTCACATATAACTAATTGAACACAAGCACTATTTCTACATAGTGAAGATAAAAACTAAGTAAACAGAAGGCACAGTATGTAAAGGCAGTCAATGTTGTTCTCCCCCTTAGACGAGAAGGAGCATGGATAGGACCAAGATGCGGATTGAGGGAAATAAGCCATCTTTTAATGACAACAGCAAACAAGACACTACAAAACAACAAATGTGACTAACCTTCAACCGTCCTGTGAGGACACAGGAACAAACACCCACAAAAACCCCAGTGAAACCCTGGCTGCCTTAGTATGACTCTCAATTAGAGACAAACGATACACACCTGTCTCTAATTGAGAATCACACCAGGCCGAACACAAAACCCAACCTAGAAATACAAAACATAGACTGCCCACCCAAAACACACGCCCTGACCATAAACACATACCAAAACAACATAAAACAGGTCAGGACCGTTACAGAACCCCCCCCTCAAGGTGCGAACGCCGGGCGCACCAGCACAAAGTCCAGGGGAGGGTCTGGGTGGGCAGTTGACCACGGTGGTGGCTCAGGCTCTGGACGCTGTCCCCACACCACCATAGTCACTCCCCGCTTCTGTCTTCCCCTCCCAATGACCACCCTAAAACTAACATCCCCTAAATGAGCGGCCAGCACCGGGACAAGGGGCAGCACCGGGACAAGGGGCAGCACCGGGACAAGGGGCAGCACCGGGACAAGGGGCAGCACCGGGACAAGGGGCAGCACCGGGACAAGGGGCAGCAGGTCCTGGCTGAGGGACTCCGGCAGGTCCTGGCTGAGGGACTCCGGCAGGTCCTGGCTGAGGGACTCCGGCAGGTCCTGGCTGAGGGACTCCGGCAGGTCCTGGCTGAGGGACTCCGGCAGGTCCTGGCTGAGGGACTCCGGCAGGTCCTGGCTGAGGGACTCCGGCAGGTCCTGGCTGAGGGACTCCGGCAGGTCCTGGCTGAGGGACTCCGGCAGGTCCTGGCTGAGGGACTCCGGCAGGTCCTGGCTGAGGGACTCCGGCAGGTCCTGGCTGAGGGACTCCGGCAGGTCCTGGCTGAGGGACTCCGGCAGGTCCTGGCTGAGGGACTCCGGCAGGTCCTGGCTGGACGGCTCTGGCAGGTCATGGCAGGACGGCTCTGGCAGGTCATGGCAGGACGGCTCTGGCAGGTCATGGCAGGACGGCTCTGGCTGGTCATGGCAGGACGGCTCTGGCTGGTCATGGCAGGACGGCTCTGGCTGGTCATGGCAGGACGGCTCTGGCGCTAGGCAGACGGCAGACTCTGGCCGGCTGAGACGCACTATAGGCCTGGTGCGTGGTACCGGAACTGGAGGTACCGGGCTGAGGGCACACACCTCAGGGCGAGTGCGGGGAACAGGAACTGGGCACACTGGACTCTCGTGGCGCACTCTAGGCCTGGTGCGTGGTACCGGAACTGGAGGTACCGGGCTGGAGACACGCACCATAGGGAGAGCGCGTGGAAGAGGAACAGGGCTCTGGAGATGCACTGGAAGCCTGGTGCGTGGTGTAGGCACTGGTGGTACTGAGCTGGGGTGGGAAGGTGGCGCCGGATATACCGGACCGTGAAGGAGGACACGTGCTCTTGAGCACCGAGCCTCCCCAACCCTACCAGGTTGAATGGTCCCCGTAGCCCTGCCAGTGCGGCGAGGTGGAATAGCCCGCACTGGCCTATGCAGGCGAACCGGGGACACCACCTGTAAGGCTGGTGCCATGTACGCCGGCCCGAGGAGACGTACTGGAGACCAGATACGTTGGGCCGGCTTCATGGCACTCGGCTCGATGCCCAACCTAGCCCTCCCAGTGCGGCAAGGTGGAATAGCCCGCACTGGGCTAAGCACGCGTACTGGGGACACCGTGCGCTTTACCGCATAACACGGTGTCTGACCAGTACGACGCCCTCTTACTCCACGGCAAGCCCGGGGAGTTGGCTCAGGTATCCAACCCGGCTTCGCCACACTCCCCTTTAGCCCCCCCCCCCAAGAAATTTTTGGGTGAGCCTCTCGGGCTTCCAGCCTCTCATACGTGCTGCCTCCTCATACCAGCGCTCCTGGGCTGTGGCTGCCTTCCTCTCCTCCCGAGAGCGGCGATTCTCTCCAACCCTTCCCCAGGGTCCCTTTCCGTCCATGATCTCCCAAGACCATTCCTCCTGTGTCCAGTGCCTTAGTTCCTTTTCTCTCTCCTCAATCCGCTTGGTCCTGTTATGGTGGGTGTTTCTGTAAAGGCAGTCAATGTTGTTCTCCCCCTTAGACGAGAAGGAGCATGGATAGGACCAAGATGCGGATTGAGGGAAATAAGCCATCTTTTAATGACAACAGCAAACAAGACACTACAAAACTACAAAACAACAAATGTGACTAACCTTCAACCGTCCTGTGAGGACACAGGAACAAACACCCACAAAAACCCCAGTGAAACCCTGGCTGCCTTAGTATGACTCTCAATTAGAGACAAACGATACACACCTGTCTCTAATTGAGAATCACACCAGGCCGAACACAAAACCCAACCTAGAAATACAAAACATAGACTGCCCACCCAAAACACACGCCCTGACCATAAACACATACCAAAACAACATAAAACAGGTCAGGACCGTTACACAGTATGTGTGGATGGTGTGGTGTGTGTTTATTTTTATTTGTTATGTTTGGAAAGTTGAGTGAGTGAGTAATGAAATAGTTGCATATCCCAGAGCCAGTGTATTGCTGTGGGCCGGGTATGAGAGGGCTTTCAATGTTGTTCAAATGATGGATATACTTTTATAATGAATTATACGTCTTATTTATTTATTGTCCTATCATGGGGAACTACATTTTTAAAATAAATTATATCTAATTATTTATTATCCTATTTTAATGGTACGGTCCATGGCCCTATACCCTAGACACCCACATGAATGGCCCAGATACTAAGGAGAAGTCCCTAACTGTTTTATGTGCATGCTGTAAACGGTCTGTATGCAGCCAAAATGAGGACAGGGACCATGAGCAGCACTGCCCCCTCAAGATTCTGAGCCTGCTTGGCAGGGTTAGTCCTGCAAAGCCAAAGCCCCCTAAAGGGAGAGCATAATAAACAAGGAAATTCTCAAAGCTGCTAATGAGAACCTTGACGACCTTGTACCTAGCCGGTGGGGATTCCGGTGGGGTGCCCCCACCCAGGCAGTGGCAGTGCTGGCAACACTAGCTGCAGGAACCCATGGGGAGGGGGTCACACTCGGACATTCAGAGAGGGGGTATATTATTGTGGCCCTGGTGGCACGAAACCAATCGGACTGCATGGAGATGCTTGGGAACATGGTCAAAATGGATGACCGTATTGTGGGTGTTTCAGGAAGAAGGTGTACATTTGACCTCCATCATCTAGGATGTGACAATGGTAAATAAATCTCTACATTTATGCTCATTTTTTGCGCGGTCTTGCAGGCCTTCTCATGCAGCTGCAACTGCAAGTACATTTGTAAATCATGACTCATCTTGAGTTGGGCTCTGGGATGGTGCAATTGTTAAGAGGGTGAGCTTATGGTTGTGTGGGGGTAAGGGCTGAATGTGTGTGGGTGTATGTGTGTATCCCACAACTGTTGCGAAGGAAGAAGTAAAAGATGTTAGGGACTATAGAGGATGATTCACAGCAATATGTAATAAAAATTGAGGTGAGGGCGATGGAAATGCATTTGGCAATGGATCTGCTTCGGTTCGGTGGATGGTGCTGTGTGCACTTTTCGAAGGATGGATCCCAGTCGGTCCGGGGCTGTGCGATGCGGGGGGTCGGGGGTGGTCTGCCGGGCATTGGGATGACAACCCAACTCGAGATGGGGGCTTTTGGCGGGTGGAATAGTGGGGACCAATTGGAGGTTTGCTTAGTGGAGATGCAAATGTCATGGTACAACTATATAGACACTCAATCATTATGTTACTTTTTAATAGGACGTTTACAAACATATATTTTGATAAAAATAATTGAAAGGTGTGTCTCATTATGGTAAGTGGTGAAATAAGTATAGCCAGTTACAATTGTAATGGCTTAGCAGATAATAAGAAAAGACGATCAGTATTTACCTGGCTAAAAGAGAAGGATTATAATATCTACTGTTTACAGGAAACCCATTCGACAGTTTTAGATGAAGTTTTGTGGAAAAAGAACTGGGGGGGCAAAAATATATTTCTCCCATGGGCAAAGAAATTCAAAAGGGGTGATGGTTTTAATTAATAATAACTTTGATCCAAATGTGCAACTTGTCCAAACAGATCCTCAAGGTAGATGGATTATTTTAAATATGTTATTGGACAATAAACATATATGGCTTATTAACCTATACGGTCCGAATAATGATGATCCAAGCTTCTTTGACAATATATATAAGAATGTATCAACTCTACAAGCAACACTAGACTCTATTATTATAGTGGGAGATTTTAATACGGTCATAAATACCTCTATGGACCGGAAAGGAAATCACACTACAAACTATCACCCTCAGGCACTTAAGGAAATCAGGAATGTCATGGATGTATTGGAATTAGTGGATATATGGAGACTTAAATACCCTGACCTAGTGAGATATACATGGCGGAGGCTTAATCAAGCTAGTCGCCTTGACTACTTTCTTATATCATTCTCTCTGGCACCAAAAGTTAAAAAGTGTTTGATAGGGTACAGAATGCGGTCGGACCATCACATAATTGGCATATATATTACTCTTACAGAATTTCCACGTGGGCGAGGATATTGGAAATTGAATCAAAGCCTACTAGATGATAAATTGTTTAGAACTAGGACAGAAGAATTTATAACTGACTTTTTTAGACATAACATAGGTACAGCAGATCCCCATATTGTATGGGACACTTTTAAGTGTGCCTTTAGAGGCCATGCAATTCAGTACTCATCTATAAAACAAAAGCAATTTCGATCAAAAGAGTCCATATTAACAAAGGAAATTGAAGGACTAACAGTACAGTTAGATAACAATAAAAACGGTACCATAGAGGCACAGAATAAGTTAGAGGAAAAACAAAAAGAAATGGAGGAACTTATTCAAGAAAGATCCAGTGTAATATATTACAAAAATAAAGCGAACTGGATGGAATATGGGGAAAAATGCACCAAATTCTTTTTCAATCGTCAATATAGAAATGCTACCAAAAAAAACGTATTAAAACTTGTTACAAACGATGGAGTCACGCATGATTCACCAAATGATATTTTGAAAGAGGAAGTAAAGTACTTTAAGAATATATTTTCGTTTCAGGCTCCTCCATCTCCACTAACTGAAACTAATTGTATGGATTTTTTCCCTAATAATAATGTAAAATTAACATCTGTACAGAAAGACTCATGTGAAGGCCTAATTACAGAGGAGGAACTACTTGATGCAATTGGGGCCTTTAAGGATGGGAAAACTCCAGGACTGGATGGCATACCAGTGGAAGTATACAAACATTTTTTTGATATACTCAAAGGACCATTATTAGCTTGTTTTAACCACTCCTATATAAATGATAGATTATCAGACACGCAAGAAGAAGGTGTGATATCATTATTACTGAAACAGGACCCAAGTGGTATATATAAAGATCCAGTCCATTTAAAAAATTGGAGACCTCTTACACTTCAGTGTTGTGATGCAAAAATCCTAGCAAAATGCTTGGCGCATAGAATAAAAAAAGTTTTGTCAGATATTATTCATCCTAATCAGACAGGTTTTTTACATGGACGATACATTGGAGATAATATAAGGCAAGTACTGGAAACAATGGAACACTATGAAATATCGGGGACACCAGGCCTGGTTTTCATAGCTGATTTTGAAAAGGCTTTTGATAAAGTACAACTGGAGTTTATATATAAATGCCTAAAATATTTCAATTTTGGGGAATCTCTTATAAAATGGGTAAAAATTATGTATAGTAACCCTAGGTGTAAAATAGTAAATAATGGCTACATCTCAGAAAGTTTTAAACTATCTAGAGGAGTAAAACAAGGTTGTCCACTATCGGCATATCTATTTATTATTGCCATCGAAATGTTAGCTGTTAAAATTAGATCAAACATTAATATTAAGGGATTAGAAATCCAGGGCCTAAAAACTAAGGTGTCATTGTACGCTGATGATTCATGTTTTCTTTTAAAACCACAACTAGAAACTCTCCACGGCCTCTTAGAGGATCTAGATACATTTGCTATCCTCTCTGGATTAAAACCAAATTATGATAAATGTACCATATTACGTATTGGATCACAAAAAAATACACATTTTACATTGCCATGTAGTTTACCAATTAAATGGTCTGACGGTGATGTGGACATACTCGGTATACAAATCCCAAAAGAAAGAAATGATCTCACTCCAATAAATTTTTATAGAAAGTTAGCAAAAATAGATAAGATCTTGCTACCATGGAAAGAAAAATACCTGTCTATTTGTGGGAAAATCACCCTGATTAACTCTTTAATCATATCACAGTTTACCTATTTGCTTATGGTTTTGCCTACACCTAGTGACCTGCTTTTTAAATTATATGAACAAAAAATATTCAATTTTATTTGGAACGGCAAGCCAGATAAAATTAAAAGGGCCTATTTATATAACGAATATGAATTCGGAGGGCAGAAATTATTAAATATTAAAGCATTAGACCTCTCACTAAAGGCATCAGTCATACAAAAGTTATACTTAAATCCAAACTGGTTCTCTAGTAGATTGGTACGAATGTCTCATCCTATGTTCAAGAAGGGCCTTTTTCCCTTTATTCAGATTACACCTGCTCACTTTCGGTTGCTTGAAAAGGAAATAATTTCCAAAATATCTTTATTTTTTAAACAAGCCTTAGAAAGTTGGTTGCAATTTCAGTTTAATCCACCTGAAAGGACGGAACAAATAGTACAACAAATCTTGTGGTTAAATTCAAATATAGTAATTGATAAAAAAACTGTATTTATCGAAGAAATGTTTAAAAAAGGTATAATTTTTGTGAATGATATCATAAATAGGACTGGTGGAGTAATGTCACACATGCAGCTAACACAGACATATGGAAATGTCTGCTCTACCCAAAATTACAACCAATTAATTGCGGCATTACCACAAAAATGGAAGAGGCAGGTGGAAGGGGATAAAAGTAAGGAACTTGTATGTCGGCCTTATATTAAAGAACATAAATGGTTAAAGAAAAGTGTGATAAATAAAAACATATACCAATTTCATTTAAGGACCAAAAAACTTACAGCTGTGCCATATAAATTGCAAAATAGTTGGGAAGAGATTTTCGATGTACCCATTCCATGGCACATGGTTTATGAATTGATACGCAAAACAACGCCGGATTTAAAACTTCGAATTTTTCAATTTAAATTATTGTACAAAATTCTTGCAACTAATAGAATGTTATATATATGGGGGATACAATCTTCCCAGCTCTGTAGATTCTGCTGTGAGGAGGCAGAGTCATTAGACCATTTATTTTGGTATTGTCCGCATGTAGCTTGTTTTTGGTCACAGGTCCAGGAATGGTTGAAGAATTGCAACATTTGCGTAGAACTAACGCTACAGATAGCAATACTGGGGGATTTGAAAAGCCATAGTCAATCAATCAATAATATAATAATTATTTTAGCAAAAATGTTTATTTTTAATTTACAATCCGTGGAAGCTATGAGAATAGGAAGATTCAAATCTTTTGTGAAGCATCACAGCACAGTTGAAAAATATATGGCAAATAAAAATCCGAAATGGATGATGTTGGAAGATAGATGGGAAAGGTTGAGTGGAGTTGAAGGGTGGGACTAATAACAAGATAAACAATGTAGGGCATACGGGATCTGTGAAATGTGTATAGGTGCGGAGCTATTGTGAAATAGCACAGTTACAAGTGGAAATCAAACTGGATGGACAACAGAAATAGAGGAAGGACTAAGAACAAACAAGAGAGAACTATTATAAAGTAGACTGTGTCTGTAAAATGTGTATAAGATGTATAAATTGAAGGTAAAAACAGAAATGTTTATCAGTTTACTCCAATTGGGGGATCGGTGGTAGGGTTTGCGGGGAATAATAATAAAGGTATACTCTTTAAAAAAAGTATGTATGTCTATGTAGGTATGTGTATGTATATATGTGTATATGTATGCATACGTGAATGGATATATATATGTACCCAAAAAAATATGGGGGATTGGAAATGATGCAGACAATTACATTGGAAGCAACATTCTTTCCGCAATATTAAGCTGATCCACCCCCCAGTAAAAAAAAAAAAAGAAGAAGAAAAAAAAAAAAAAGATGCTGGAACTCTGACATGCAGGAGGTTAGAGAGAGAGTGTGTCAGTCATATATTAAGGGCTCCTGCCCAGTACGTAGCCGGCGCTGCGCAGAGAGTATGAATAAAGGTAGTTTTGCTCCTCTTATCACATTAGCATTTAAATAGCATTATATCTGCTCAGAGTAACTCTGACAGGCACACACCTCCGCTCGTTTAGCCTGGAGCAGGACTTGAAGTTAAAAAGAGAATAATAAGGCAAGGAGAAGACTACAGAGCAAAAGGCCCACGACCTTCAGAATTGGCAGTATCAATTTACCTCAATGTTACGTAAAAATGGAGCAAATAAGGCCATACAGGGGGAGCTAAGCATCAGAGTAGTATATCATCACCAACAAATACAATAAACATTGGCTTACAAAGGAGGCTTCAGGTTGAGAGCAATTGACAATAACAGGAGCAACCGCTAGCTGAGAAAAGAGAATCCTCCATGCTCTCCCATCTAATCGAAGAAAAGAAGCACCATTTCTAAGCAAAGCAAATCGATAGAGCAGCTTGATTATCCATCTCCCAAAGGTTAAACGCCCTCTCCCCAGAATGCTGGCCTTTCCTCACAAAATCAAAGGCGGGAAATTGTGTCCTTAACCCCCAGGGGGTAAGCGATGGTCCAGGCTATTAGATTGTAGTGTGAACCAATGAAAAGCTGACGGGCCAGGGCAGAAGAGCAGTGGTGGCCAGAGGCTGATTCTCTACACTCTCCCCTCCCCTCTCAGATCCCACTCTCTCAGACAGCCAGGATCCGACAGACCATCTCTGTCACTGACACGGCTCGACCACCCTCTCCAGTCCATCCCAACGCCCCATGCCAGCAAACATTATGGGGATTTTCGCAGGCGCAAAGAGAGAGAGGTCTGGAAAGTATCAAGAGGAGAGAGAGGAGAGAGCTAAAGGCTTTGGGAGAATATGTGGGGGTTTCACTTAACGTGCTGAGTCAGCGCGTCACAGATCATACGGACACTATGTCTACTCTCTGAATGCAGTAAAGCCAGGGGGTATATATCAAAATGGTTCTCACGCTGATCACTGGGATAATATAGGGCCACTGTCACATGGACCACTGCTGCAGACATAACTGTGCTTTTCAAACAGAAACCCTTACTGAGGTTCTGCTATTTAATTAAGTTATCATTTACTGCTCTGATTTAAGATAACCCAATAGAGTGCTGAATATTAAAACATAGCAACTATGCATGACAAATTCAGTCATTTCCCACCGGCACACACTGGTTGAATCAACGTTGTTTCCACGTCATGCCGTGATTCATACTTTAGTCAGGCTATTTCTGCACACTGAGTCAATGCTCATTGAGGAATCCAAAGAGGTCCTACAAGTCAAGTGTTCCAAATTCAGACAGCTCTCCCCTCCAGCATTGTGCAAGAGTGTCGGTGGTGCTGAGTCATGGGGAGAGGAGAGAGAGAGACTAGCTTTGCTGGGTGGGTGTTGCATTGTGTTGGCTGGATGTGATGGAGCCTGAGGCGCATCCTGTTGCTCGTCTCATTGTGGTGTGTTGGTCCACAGAGCTGGCAACTCCGTGAGGATGTGAGTGAAGACAGATAGCCAACCACCTGCCTGCTGGGCCTGAACAGTGTGAGATGGAGCAATCAGAGCAGCACCCCACCATCTCCTGCTCTGCATGAGGGTCAGCACCACTGGGGCTCGATCTAGTTTAGACCAGATGTACACAGCTGCAGTGGGTTTGTCTAGTGGGATAAGAGGAGCTGCATAACAGAACATCAATGAGGAGAGAGAGAGAGAGAGAGAGAGAGAGAGAGAGAGAGAGAGAGAGAGAGAGAGAGAGAGAGAGAGAGAGAGAGAGGGGGAGACATAGATAGGTGGGAGAGAGCGAGGGGTGGAGAAGAATGGAGAGAGATGGGAGAGAAGAACAAGTGAGAGAGAGAGTGGAGAGAGAGAGAGAGAGAGAGCGAGAGAGAGAGCGAAAGAGAGAGAGCGAGAGCGAGAGAGAGAGAGAAAGAGAGAGAGAGAGAAAGAGAGATGAGAGAGAGAGTGAGAGAGAGAGAGAGAGAGAGAGAGGCAGAGAGAGAGAGAGAGAGAGAGAGAGCGAGAGAGATAGAGGGAATACCACATTCACTCACAGTAAAGAAGGCATCAATCTAGCAGTACAAAACATCAACTATATATTCAGGCAAACGGCAAAAGAAGCACAATTGAAATTGATAAAAAACAAAACAAAAAAGACCACAGATGACAACTGGTTTGATGCAGATTGTAAAATTGTAAGGAAAAAAATTAGAACACTATCCAACCAAAAGCACAGAGACCCAAATAATGGTGAATTACGCCTTCATTACTGTGAGACTTTAAAACTCTATAAACGTAACACTCAGAACCAAAAAAGCCCAGTACAACAGCAAGCAGCTGACACTAATTGAGGAGTCCATAAACACAAACAACTTCTGGCAAAATTGGAAAAAAATAAAAAAATCTAAACAAGAGGAATTAGCGATACAAAATGGTGACATATGGACAACCCATTTTAAAACACTCTACAACACCGTTCAAATTGACACAAACGCAGAACAACGCCAAATTCATGAGAAGTTGAATGGATTAGAAAAAGCTATAAAGGACAACCAAAATCCACTGGACTCCCCAATTACTGACCAGGAGCTTATAAGAAACTTCAGGCTCTCAAATTTGAAAAGGCATGCGGACCTGATGGCATCCTAAATGAGATGCTCAAACTCACTAGTGCAAAATTTCAATTGGCTATATTAAAACTGTTTAATTTGATCCTGAGTGTAGGTTATTTCCCTGACATCTGGAATCAAGGACTCATAACCCCAATCTTTAAAAACGGAGACAAATTGGACCCTAACAATTACAGAGGCATTTGTGTGAACAGTAACCTGGGGAAGGTTTTCTGTAGTATTATCAATGTAAGAGTTCTAAACTTCCTTAATAAGCACAATGTCTTGAGTAAAAGCCAAATTGGATTTATACCAAAACATCGCACGACCGATCATATTTACACCCTACACACCCTGATAGGTAAACATGTCCACCAAAATAATACCAAAATATACGCTTGCTTTATCGACTTCCAAAAAGCATTTGATTCTATTTGGCATACAGGACTGTTCTACAAAGTTATTGAAAGTGGTGTAGGGGGTAAAACATATGACATAATTAAATCAATGTATACTGGCAATACGTGCAGCATTAAAATTGGCAAGAAAAGAACAGAATTCTTTAAACAGGGGCGGGGCCTTCGTCAGGGTTGTAATCTGAGCCCTGCACTCTTCAATATTTACATCAACGAATTGGCCACTATTCTAGAAAAATCCTCAGCCCCTGGTGTTAGTCTCCATAATTCAGAGGTTAAATGCCTACTCTTCGCAGATGACCTATGCCTGTTGTCACCCACAGCACATGGCCTACAGCAGAGCCTGGATCTGCTAGAGCAGTACTGCCAGACCTGGGCCCTGGCAGTAAACCCCAAAAAGACTAAAATAATGATTTTCCAGAGAAGATCCAGATCTCAGGGAATTAGACCAAAGTTCTCAATTGGTACAAAATATATAGAGTACTGCACACACTACAATTACTTAGGTTTAAAAATAAGCTCAACTGGACACCTTAATGAGGCAGTGAATGAACTGAGAGAGAAAGCACGCAGGGCATTCTACGCAATTAAAAAGCAAATTCAAATTGAAATACCTATTAAAATTTGGCTAAAACTAATTGAATATGTCATTGAACCAATTGCACTTTATGGCAGCGAGGTGTGGGGTCCACTTGCAAAACAAGATTTCATCAAATGGGACAAACATCCCATTGAAACCCTGCATGCAGAGTTCTGTAAGATTCTCCTACATGTCCAGAGGAAAACTACAAACAATGCATGCAGGGCAGAATTAGGCAAATATCCACTAATAATAAAAACTCAAAAAAGAGCAATTAAGTTTTGGAAACATCTAAAATACAGTGACCCCCTCTCATATCACTACCAAGCCCTGCAATACCAAGAGCTGAGCAAAGAAAAGAGTCCCCTCATCCAGCTGGTCCTGGGGCTGAGTTCACAAACCTGTTCTACTAACACACTGAAGCCTCAGGACCAGAACATCCAATCAATCAGAATAAACCAAATTACAACACAGTCAAAACAAAACTACATTGCTTATTGGGAAACACAAGCACAAACACAAAGCAAAATGCAGTGCTATCTGGCCCTAAATCGACAGTACACTGTGGCTAAATATTTGATCATGGTTACTGATCAAAACCTTAGAAAAACCTTGACAAAGTACAGGCTCAGTGAACACAGCCTTGCCATTGAGAAGGGTAGACACAGGAAAACCTGGCTCCCTGTAGAGGAAAGGCTGTGCAACCACTGCACAATAGCAGAACCTGAGACGGAGCTGCATTTCCTGACAAAATGTCAAAAATATAAAACAATTAGAGAGTGTCATTTCCCCAAATTTGAAACTCTTATTCAAGGTTTCAAAGACCTCTCTGATGAGGATAGGCTACCCGTCCTGTTGGGGGAGGACGCAGAGAGCTGTGGGTTGGCAGCGCACAACATTGCTGCCTGCCATAAGTTGAGGGACAGTGTCTGACAGACCAATCAACCTGCACATGTACTCTACTGTATGTTTATTGTTATTGTTGAATGTAAGGTTATTTTGACACTTAGTTATTGTTGTTACTGTTGTCCCGTTGACCATTTTGATTCTCATTTTTATATTGTAAATAAGCTTTGGCAATATGTACATTGTTACGTCATGCCAATAAAGCAAATTGAATTGAATTGAATTGAATTGAGAGAGAGAGAGAGAGAGCAATGATTATAGAACCCAACTGGAACCAAAGACAAAAGAAGATAACCTTTGTATAGCCAATGTGGCCCATAATCCAGTAGAACTCCACAGTCAGGAGCCAAGGGCACTCTTACCTTACTTTCCTATAAGATTAAGTTAGCCAGATAAGCAGGGCAGCACAATGCTTTAATACTTATTGGTGGCTCAGTGAATTAGCAGCGTAATGATTGGAGACAGTGTCTTATCTGTGCTGTGCTCAGCGCTCTGCGGTATGGAACTGTCCCTCTGTCTGTCAGTCAAACCTGGGAACAGAATGGAGGGGAACAAAACCTCTGAAGTGACAGAATCAGCGTCCTCTTCAACTGCTCCTGGTACAGAATAGAGAATAGAGTCTCCATTTTGATATTATGACTAACGCCATAGAAACTGGTATATTTTAATGTAGCAAAACATAGGATAACATGAGGCAAGTTTCTGTCTCTGAGAACCCACTTCAGGATCAGGAGGTCCAACTGAACACTCCAAGATGTGACAGACAATTCCATCACAGCAACACCCCTGTTCACCTGATCCTCCACACCTCTCACACACACCAAATTGAAAATCCAGCTCTGTGATTCTCTCTCTCTCTCTCTCTCTCTCTCTCTCTCTCTCTCTCTCTCTCTCTCTCTCTCTGTCTCTGTCTCTGTCTCTGTCTCTGTCTCTGTCTCTGTCTCTGTCTCTGTCTCTGTCTCTGTCTCTGTCTCTGTCTCTCTCTCTCTCTCTCTCTCTCTCTCTCTCTCTCTCTCTGGGCTCCAGCCCAGAACACAGAGGGGGTGGGTGTAACGGTAATGACGTGAGAGACTGAGGTGATACAGGCAGTCAGGTTCAGATCCTTGTCTCCTTTTCAATGTGAACCAAAACATTAGAGGCACAAAGTCAATCAGTGTGTTAAATAATTTGTTGTGATGTTAATCTGAGCTGCATCAGCTCTTGTGCTTATTAAAGCTGGTAGAATAGAGGCAATTGCCAGATATCTCAATCAATTATGTTCTCTATCTAAGGCATAAGATGATAAAGAAAGCTCTTTTCTCCCTTTGAAATTCAATTGAATTCATGTTTGCGCACACACACACAGGGTTGGGTAGGTTACTTTCTAAATGCAATATGTTACAGTTACTAGTTACCTGTCTAAAATGTTATCAGGTTCATAACTTTTGGATTACCCAAACTCAGTAACGTAATCTGATTACTTTCAGTTACTGGATTACTTTCCCCTTAATCACATTTTATTCATCACATGCTTTGTAACCAAACAGATGTAGACTAACAGTGAAATGCTTACTTACGGGCCCTTCCAAACTATGCAGAGAGAAAGAAAATAGAGAAATAATAGAAAAGTAAAACACGTAATAATAGTTGTAGTAATAGATACACAATGAGTACATTAGGTACCAGTACCGAGTCCATGTGCAGGAGTACAAGGTCATTGAGGTAGATATGCACATAGATATATATGTACATAGATAGATAGGTAGATATGTACTAGCGGTTAAGAGCGTTGGGCCAGTAACCGAAAGATCGATGGTTCGAATCCCCAAAATCCCCCCAAAATTTGCCGTTCTGCCCATGAGCAAGGCAGTTAACCTCCTCTCAATCGGAGTGGACGTCGATTAAGGCATCCGGCAACCCCCTGCAGCTCTCTGATTCAGAGGGGTTGAGTTAAATGTTGAATGAATTCTGTTGTGCCACTGGCTAAGTATCCCCTTTCCCTTATAACCATATAACTAGGAATAAAGTGACAGATAGTAAATAGTAGTAGCAGCGTATGTGATGAGTCAAAAAAAATTAGCACAAAAAGGGTCCATGCAAAGAGTATTTAGATAACTATTTAGCAGTTTTATGGATTGGAGGTTGAAGCTTTTCAGGGTCCTGTTGGTTCCAGACTTGCTGGATCGGTATCGCTTTCCGTGCGGTAACAGAGAAAACAGTCTATGACTTGGGTGGCTGGAGTCTTTGACAATTTTTATGGCCCTGCTCTGACACCGCCTGGTATAGAGGACCTGGATGGCAGGGAACTCGACCCCAGTGATGTACTGGGCCCTGCGCACTACCCTCTGTAGCGCCTTGCGGTCAGATGCCAAGCAGTTGCCAAACCAAGCGGTGACGCAGCCAGTGAAGATGCTTTCAATGTTGCAGCTGTATATCTTTTTGAGGATCTGAAGGCCCAAATCTTTTTAGCCTCCTGAGGTGGAAGAGGCGTAGTCGTGACTTCTTCATGACTGTGTTGGTGTTTTTGAACCATGATAGATCCTTAGTGATGTGGACACCGAGGAACTTGAAGCTCTCCACCCGCTCCACTACAGCCCCGTCGATGTTAATGGGGGTGTGCTCGGCTTTTCATTTCCTGTAGGCCACAATCAGCTCCTTTGTCTTGCTGACGTCGAGGGAGCGGTTGTTGTCCTGGCACCACACGGCCAGGTCTCTGACCTCCTCCCTATAGGCTGTCTCATTGTTGCGTCAAAAAACAGAACACTCAAAACATGAGCAAAATGGCAGCTCTTCCTTTAAAGAACTCCAGGCCTCAAGAGGGCAGATAACCCAAAAACACGGGTGGAACTAAAAAATTGAGCCAGGATTTCTGGAGGGACTACTTTTACATGCGCACCTGGCAGATAAGCATGGGTATAAAATGTTTGGTCCTCAACATACACACAGCTCATTGTTCAACCCTAAAGATGCAACTGGTATGCAATGTTTGGAATTATTTATTATGTTGCATCCAGTGCTTAGCACAATTTACATGTTTAACTCTGGTAGGAGTAGTGACTTCTTTTGTTGTGGATATTTTCTGACTGCAGAAGTAATTGCTAGAAGTGCTATATTAAATTGTTTAAATGTTTACTTTATTCAAAGCCATGCTTTGTTGCTGTGTCATGCATTGTTTAGTGTAAAATAATGCATGTTTATTCTCTGTTTAAGGTTATCAACCTATTGCTATTCCTATTCCTATTCCCTATTCCTTATTCCTCTGTCATTCAACTACTCTATTCAACAAATCAATTGTTTCAACATATTCAACAAATGGCATCAAAACCATAATAAAACACTGGAAAGGAATTGAGTTGTCCCTTTGCATCCTTCACGGGTTGAGCAAGCCGTTTTCAAGTTTGGGCAGAGCTGAAATAATTATAACGCCTAGACAACTTGACACTCATCGTCGTCTGTGATCAGGCCTACCACCGCTGTGTCGTCAGCAAACTTAATGATGGTGTTGGAGTTGTGCACGGCCACGCAGTGGTGAGTGAACAGGGAGTACAGGAGGGGACTAAGCACGTACACCTGTGGGGCCCCCGTGTTGCACCTTTTATCAACGCTGAATTGAATGTCATAGAGAAAACAAAAAGGTGCTACAATGTATTTCTTCACATACTTTTGAAAAACTTGATTACTTCTTGTAATGTATCTGTAATCTCGATTACAATATGTTTGCTAGTAACGTAATTGGTTACAGTTATTTTTTTTAGCAGATTACATGTAACTTATTACATGTAATCAGTTACTCCCAACCCTACAGGCACGCACACATACAGATTGAAAAGGTTGCTGTTGGCTCCAGGGGGAGATGGACACAAGCACATCTGACAGTAAAATGTAATTAGTTTAAGTGGGTGGCCCAGTGTTTTACTGGCTGTTTTAGAGGCAGTGAAATGAAAGGACTGCTATTGACCCTGGCCCTAGGAAAACTCACAACGCAGCACACAAGGGACTATTCACCACCACTGGATGACCAAAACTCTCAGAACCAAAAATGGGACTTGATGAGAGTGTATTGGTGACTTTAATAAGCTTTATGGAGTTACAAGGATCTACTGACTACAAGGATGTTACATGTCTTTATCACGTACAAAACATATTTATCAATGTTCAATAACACCTGAAATATCGTATATTACTGCGAAAAATAGTTGTTTGTTAGCGCTTCTAGAGGTAGTGTATCAGATAGGTACTCAGGCAGTCAGCATCTGATTAGGGCCCTTTCAATAGAACCACACACACAGCCTGTAGGCCTCTAGGCTCCATCTCTAGTCACTCACTCAAGCCACATGATTCAACTAATCATTCAGCTGATTTAGTTTCCCTCCCCAGGACATGCAGTGGTAATAGGATGAGAGGAGAGCTGGGAAACCTGGCATCACTCTGTCGCCTGGAGGACCGGACTGGATCTGACAAGTCTGCTTTGGTGCCAGGAGGTTTTTTGATCTTTTTCATTTGTGTTTGATCTATGTTCTTCATGGAGTAAATCAGTATAAGACGGGTCAGTTGAGTCAGAATTCTGTCCTTTCCCACAAGAGACCATTAAAATGAACACAGACGGCCAGCTGCAATGTTCCTGTCACATAGGCAGAGGTGAAAGCAACACGTTTCATCACGAGAATAAGTCCTTTTTCTCCCAGGTAACCCGGTATTTCCCGCCAAAACCGGAAGTAAAGTACATGTCTGGATTAGAGCTTTGATCGGCAAGAAGATTCAAGCCTTAAGCTACCTGATCCGGATGAGACATACATTAAAGACCTACGTTAAAGATATTTTATGGTCACAAGCCCAAAAAAGCCCAAATGATTGTACCATTATCCATTACATAGCCTATGATATATATACACTGCTCAAAAAAATAAAGGGAACACTTAAACAACACAATGTAACTCCAAGTCAATCACACTTCTGTGAAATCAAACTGTCCACTTAGGAAGCAACACTGATTGACAATAAATTTCACATGCTGTTGTGCAAATGGAATAGACAAAAGGTGGAAATTATAGGCAATTAGCAAGACACCCCCCAAAACAGAAGTGATTCTGCAGGTGGGGACCACAGACCACTTCTCAGTTCCTATGCTCCCTGGCTGATGTTTTGGTCACTTTTGAATGCTGGCGGTGCTCTCACTCTAGTGGTAGCATGAGACGGAGTCTACAACCCACACAAGTGGCTCAGGTAGTGCAGTTCATCCAGAATGGCACATCAATGCGAACTGTGGCAAAAAGGTTTGCTGTGTCTGTCAGCGTAGTGTCCAGAGCATGCAGGCGCTACCAGGAGACAGGCCAGTACATCAGGAGACGTGGAGGAGGCCGTAGGAGGGCAACAACCCAGCAGCAGGACCGCTACCTCCGCCTTAGTGCAAGGAGGTGCACTGCCAGAGCCCTGCAAAATGACCTCCAGCAGGCCACAAATGTGCATGTGTCAGCATATGGTCTCACAAGGGGTCTGAGGATCTCATCTCGGTACCTAATGGCAGTCAGGCTACCTCTGGCAAGCACATGGAGGGCTGTGCGGCCCCACAAAGAAATACCACCCCACACCATGACTGACCCATCGCCAAACCGGTCATGCTGGAGGATGTTGCGGGCAGCAGAACGTTCTCCACGGCGTCTCCAGACTCTGTCACGTCTGTTCCATGTGCTCATGTGCTCAGTGTGAACCTGCTTTCATCTGTGAAGAGCATAGGGCGCCAGTGGCGAATTTGCCAATCTTGGTGTTCTCTGGCAAATGCCAAACGTCCTGCACGGTGTTGGGCTGTAAGCACAACCCCCACCTGTGGACGTCGGCCCCTCATACCACCCTCATATAGTCTGTTTCTGACCGTTTGAGCTGACACATGCACATTTGTGTCCTGCTGGAGGTCATTTTGCAGGGCTCAGGCAGTGCTCCACCTTGCACAAAGGCGGAGGTAGCGGTCCTGCTGCTGGGTTGTTGCCCTCCTACGGCCTCCTCCACGTCTCCTGATGTACTGGCCTGTCTCCTGGTAGGGCCTCCATGCTCTGGACACTACGCTGACAGACACAGCAAACCTTTTTGCCACAGTTCGCATTGATGTGCCATCCTGGATGAACTGCACTACCTGAGCCACTTGTGTGGGTTGTAGACTCCGTCTCATGCTACCACTAGAGTGAGAGCACCGCCAGCATTCAAAAGTGACCAAAACATCAGCCAGGAAGCATAGGAACTGAGAAGTGGTCTGTGGTCCCCACCTGCAGAATCACTCCTGTTTTGGGGGGTGTCTTGCTAATTGCCTATAATTTCCACCTTTTGTCTATTCCATTTGCACAACAGCATGTTAAATTTATTGTCAATCAGTGTTGCTTCCTAAGTGGACAGTTTGATTTCACAGAAGTGTGATTGACTTGGAGTTACATTGTGTTGTTTAAGTGTTCCCTTTATTTTTTTGAGCAGTGTATATATAAGCTACCGCACATTACGCACAACAGAAAAACAGAAAAGCCTATAGATGTAGCTATGCTCTCTTGAGTAAATAAATTAAACTAGCTCCAGTAGCCTAATCTTTTTGAGTGTGGACTGTATTACTGTACTGCATTGTATTCTGCTGTATTATATGGACTGGAATTATGGACCTCGTTCAAAACCATGAAGCTGGGAGAGAACATGTAATGCTGGTGCAGGACATGCGGCCTACAATTATAGCGTATTTGATTTTAATTTGATTTCTATTTAGCATTTTATAATTAGTAGGATGATACATATACATAGACTATATAGACTACCCTTTGAAATATTTCCACTAATGTTGTACGACGTGCATCTTAGCACACCATATTAGCCTTATTCACTTATTTTCCCCAGTGTATTTATCCCTGTGTTTCCTGTCTCTCTGTGCCAGTTTGTCTTGTATGTTAGTCAAGTCAACCAGTGTGTTTTTCCCCAAACTCCTTTTCTATTCTCTTTTGCCAGTCTTCCCTGCCTGACTCTGGACTACTTTCCCACCTGCCTGATCATCCTGCCTGCCCTGACCTTGATTCTGCCTGCACTTCGGTACCTTTTGGACTCAACTGGTTTTGACCCTTTTTGCCTGTCCACGACCATTCTCTTGCCTTCCTCTATTGGATTAATAAATACTGTAAGACTCCAACCATCTTCCCCCTGTGTCTGCATCTGGGTCTTGCCTTGTCATGATAGTTGCTTTATTCCTTATCTCGCTTTCAACAGTTAAATGAAGTTCCCTTGTCATCATTTTCATAATTGTAATGACATGCTTGAATAATATAGGACTAGATGAGATGCAGATGGCTATCACTTCACAGTGACTGAATAATGAACTGCTATAGCCAACCGACATCATGCATTCTCTCTTCTTTCAATCTCCCTGGGAGTTCTATTGGCTGCTGTGTTTAACATTCAGCAAACAAAAGCTTGCATTCCTCTTTGAATAGTCTATTAGTAAAAGAAATGCTAATTAAAAAAATTATCCAGCAAGCTATTCTAGTCTAGCTTTTCCTGGGACAGCAACAGCTATGAAACCTTTTTTTTTAAAGGAGAGGCCAGCGCAGGTGCATATTGCGCAAGAGAGAGGCTATAACTTAGATTCTTATTCATAACCCATCTTTCATTAGCTAAATATTAGGCTAATACTGCATTGCATTTATTACCTGAAAGAGGTAGGGTAGGACATTTACACTGAATAAATGTTCCATATGCACATTAAGCTTTTCTCACAACTTTTGTGAACATTTGTTTACATCCCTGTCAGTGAGCATTTCTCCTTTGCCAAGATAATCCATCCACCTGACAGGTGTGGCATATCAACAAGCTGATTAAACAGCATGATCATTACACAGGTGCACCTTGTGCTGGGGACACTAAAATGGTGAGCGGTTTGCTGGTGTCAACGTCGTGCACAGAGTGCCCCATGGTGGCGGTAGGGTTACGGTATGGGCAGGCATAAGTTACAGACAATGAACACAATTGCATTTTATCGATGGCAATTTGAATGCACAGAGATACCGCAATGAGATCCAGAGGCCCATTGTTGTGTTTTTCATCCGCCGCCATCACCTCATGGTTCAGCATGATAATGCACGGCCCCATGTCACAAGGATCTGTACACAATTCCTGGAAGTTGAAAATGTCCCTGTTCCATGGCCTGCATACTCAGACATGTGCACCAGACATGTCACCCATTGAGCATGTTTGGTATGTTATGGATCGACGTATACGACAGCGTGTTCCAGTTCTCGCCAATATCCAGCAAATTAACACAAGAGTGGGACAATATTCCACAAGCCACAATCAACAGCCTGATCAACTCTATGCGAGGGAGATATGTTTGCGCTCCATGAGGCAAATGGTGGTCACACTAGCTACTGACTGCTTTTCTGATCCACGGCCCTATTTTCTTTAAGGTATCTTTGACGGGGCGGCAGCTAGCCTAGTGGTTAGAGCGTTGGGCCAGTAACCGAAAGGTTTCTGGATCAAATCCCCAAGGTAAAAATCTGTCGTTCTGCCCCTGAACAAGGCAGTTAACCCACTGTTCCCCGGTAGGCTGTCATTGTAAATAAGAATTTGTTCTTAACTGACTTGCCTAGTTAATAAAATAAAAAAAGACCAACAGATGCATATCTGTATTCCCATTAATGGATTTATTTCAGTGAACTGATTTTCTTAAATGAACCGTAACTCAGTAAAATCTTTTAAATTGTTGCATGTTGCGTTTATATTTTTGTTCAGTGTACATATACACTGAGTATACAAAAACATTAAGGACACCTTTCCATGACATAGACTGGCCAGGTGAATCCAGGTGGAAGCTATGAACCATTATTGATGTCAATTGTTAAATCCACTTCAAGCAGTCTAGATGAAAGAGAGGAGACCGGTTAAAGAAGGATTTTTAAACCTTGAGACAATTGAGACATTGATATTGGATATTCAGGGGGTGAATGGGCAAGACTAAAGATTGGCGTGCCTTTGAACGGGGTGCACGTTTAGTTTATTTGCCCCAGCACTACACAGCTGATTCAAATAACTAACTCATCATCAATCTTTCATTATTTGAATCAGCTGTGTAATGCTAGCGCAAAAAAACTAAACGTACACGGGGGGCAGGACCGACTTTGGGGAGCCCTGCGGTATTAGGGTTTGTGTCAAGAACTGCAACGCTGCTGGGTTTTTCCATGCTCAACAGTTTCCTGTGTGTATCAAGAATGGTTCACCACCCAATGGACATCCAGCCAACTTGACACAACTGTGTGAAGCATTGGTTGTCAACATGGGCCAGCATCCATGTGGAGCGCTTTCGACACCTTGTAGGTGCTTTTCTGATCCACGGCCCTACTTTTTTAAGGTATCTTTGACGGGGCGGCAGGTAGCCTAGTGGTTAGAGCGCTGGGCCAGTAACCGAAAGGTTTCTGGATTGAATCCCCAAGGTAAAAATGTGCAAAGTCGGTCCTGCCCCCCGTGCACGTTTAGTTGTCGCAATTCAACGGCTCAGACACGAGAGGTATGTGACAGGGTCTACAGTCAATCACGGATTACAAAAAGAAAACCAGCCCCGTCGCAGACCAGGCTGTCTTGCTCCCAGACAGACTAAACAACTTCTTTGCTGGCTTTGAAGACAATACAGTGCCACTGACACGCCCCGCTACCAAAACCTGCGGACTCTCCTTCACTGCAGCCGACGTGAGTAAAACATTTAAACGTGTTAACCCTCGCAAGGCTGCAGGCCCAGACGGCATCCCCAGCCGCGTCCTCAGAGCATGCGCAGACCAGCTGGCTGGTGTGTTTACAGACAAATTCAATCAATCCTTATCCCAGTCTGCTGTTCACACATGCTTCAAGAGGGCCACCATTGTTCCTGTTCCCAAGAAAGCTAAGGTAACTGAGCTAAACGACTACCGCCATGTAGCACTCACTTCCGTCATCACGAAGTGCTTTGAGAGACTAGTCAAGGACCATATCACCTCCACCCTACCTGACATCCTAGACCCACTCCAATTTGCTTACCGCTCCAATAGGTCCACAGACGACGCAATCGCAACCACACTGCACACTGCCCTAACCCATCTGGACAAGAGGAATGGGACCCTGGGTCTCGACCCCCCCTGTGCAACTGGGTACTGGACTTCCTGACGGGCCGCCCCCAGGTGGTGAGGGTAGGTAACAACATCTCCACCCCGCTGATCCTCAACACTGGGGCCCCACAAGGGTGCGTTGTGAGCCCTCTCCTGTACTCCCTGTTCACCCACGACTGCGTGGCCATGCACGCCTCCAACTCAATCATCAAGTTTGCAGACGAGACTACAGTGGTAGGCTTGATTACCAGCAACGACGAGACGGCCTACAGGGAGGAGGTGAGGGCCCTCGGAGTGTGGTGTCAGGAAAATAACCTCACACTCAACGTCAACAAAACAAAGGAGATGATCGTGGACTTCAGGAAACAGCAGAGGGAGCACACCCCTATCCACATCGACGGGATAGTAGTGGAGAGGGTAGAAACTTTTAAGTTCCTCGGCGGACACATCACGGACAAACTGAATTGGTCCACCCACATAGACAGCGTGGTGAAGAAGGCGCAGCAGCGCCTCTTCAACCTCAGGAGGCTGAAGAAATTCGGCTTGTCACCAAAAGCACTCACAAACTTTACAGATGCAAAATCGAGAGCATCCTGTCGGGCTGTATCACCGCCTGGTACGACAACTGCTCCGCCCACAACCGTAAGGCTCTCCAGAGGGTAGTGAGGTCTGCACAACGCATCACCGGGGGCAAACTACCTGCCCTAAAGGACACCTACACCGCCCGATGTCACAGGAAGGCCATAAAGATCATCAAGGACAACAACCACCCGAGCCACTGCCTGTTCACCCTGCTATCATCCAGAAGGCGAGGTCAGTACAGGTTCATCGAAGCAGGGACCGAGAGACTGAAAAACAGCTTCTATCTCAAGGCCATCAGACTGTTAAACAGCCACCACTAACATTGAGTGGCTGCTGCCATACATGTAAAAAATGTATCACTAGCCACTTTAAACAATGCCACTTAATATAATGTTTACATACCCTACATTACGCATCTCATATGTATATACTGTACTCGATACCATCTACTGCATCTTGCCTATGCCGTTCTGTACCATCACTCATATATCTTTATGTACATATTCTTCATCCCTTTACACTTGTGTGTATGAGGTAGCTGTTGTGAAATTGTTAGGTTAGATTACTCGTTGGTTATTACTGCATTGTCGGAACTAGAAGCACAAGCATTTCACTACACTCGCATTAACATCTGCTAACCATGTGTAGGTGGCAAATAAAATGTATTTGATTTAGAGTCCATGCCCCGACAAATTGAGGCTGTTCAGGGGGCCCAAAAAATCTCAATGTTAAGGTGTTCCTAATGTTTGGTTCAGTGTATATCAATCTTGAACAGGATCTATTTTGAATGCAATTTGAATGGAATTGACTGAGGGAGAGAAAAACAATGAGAGAGTGCTCGCGTGCGCACTGATTTAAAGCAACCATTTTCCAGTGTGTGTTCATGCAAGTGTGTGTTTGTGTGTCTACTTGGCTGTTTTAAAACGTTGCAGGTGCGATAATTAAAAAAATTCATCTTTACAATGAAAAAATATGGTGACCCCCGAAAGCCAGGTGGAGATGTGTAAATTAGACGTGGATTCAGTCCTTACATTAATGCGCTATGCTGCAGCAAATGTAGTCCTGCCTTTCACAAGAAAAAAAGTGACCGTGATGAGACAATGTATGCATTATGAACTGTGCTCCGTACTGAGATGCGCCCTGAGTATTGATGATTGATCATGCAGATAGCAGACTATGCTGTAGCCAGTAGAGAATCCAGATTTAGACATTGCATATAGTGTAACATTTCATTTAACGTCATGCTGTTCAAATAAATAATTTATTATAATTTACCGGTTTCTCACAGTTATTTATCCTGGGAAAAGGGAGTGGGTTTGGGTGGGAAATCTCATTAAATCTCGGTAACCTGGTTCCCGCTATTCAACCCGAGTCTGGTGCTGCATTTCTACTACCATTATCAGCAACACTATGGAAAAAAACTCTTCAGCCTTTATCATTTTTACTGTCCTTCTTCTCTCCCCAGATCTATCATTGATTTATCTTCTGTCCATATCCACTCCCCTCTACTCACTCTCTCCGCAGGAAACGTTTTACAGGGGTAGTCTCAACAGGCTCAGCTTGAACCCTGGTGAGGCGAACACAAATACTACTCTATGTTAGACCACTTTGTGTGTGTGTATGTGTGTGTGTGTGTGTGTGTATGTGTGTGAGAGGAGAGAGAGAAAGCGATTGACAGAGAGAGCGTAGGTGGGTGAGAGTGAGACTAACGAGAGAGGGATAGTGAATGAGAGGGAGAGACATGAGGAAAGCAATAAAGACAGTCTGAGCCCCTGCCACAACAGCTAACTACATCCACAACACTGTAACTGAGCCCCTCAGAGAAAGTGATTGTGCTGCCATAACACCTAATGGAGGAGCTGCCATCATCCAGCCGTCATCCGTCCCACCGAGGCCGCCCATCAGCCATGACTCACACACACTGTCATGTCACTCCTCACAGCCCTGAGTTAGGGGTTTCTTAGGAATGTAAGGTTAAGCACAACATAGATCTCAGTGTTAGTCAGTGTCTGAGGCCACAGCGCAGGGAAATGTCACAATCCCAGTGTGGCCAGGTGAGGTGAGACATAAGGACTGAGTGTGAGGTGTCTCAATTGCATTTGTCAATGTTGGTGTTACCTTCACATTATGGATCTGCAATGGAGTTGGCTACATAACAACGGACCACTTTCTGGGTAGGGTTTTGAGTATTGTGTTTATTGCAAGCTTGCCATAATAACCTGAATGAACAAGCTATATCAACCATAAGGCAGCAGACTGTATTCTGCAAAGATACCTGCCAACAACATTTTGCATCTCTCAGAGTATCATGATAATTTACTAGGACTGACTCGGCCTACCGATAAACTACTCATCTGCATTAGGACTTTTACAATGTTCCGAGAAAACCTTTCATCGTAAATTGGGCGGTGGGTATTAGATATTCTCGTATATTACGAGAGAAACAAACTGTCTAACAACCTCATATCAACAAAGTCAAAGAGTTACAACAACACTCAAGGACTCATACAAAAGCAGTGGCCCCTTTTTAAACACACAGTCATCCTAATTTGGCTTCAAAGGATAGCATAGCATCGTGTCATCTCACTCGCCCAACAACACTTTGATGACGTCCCAGACATTACCACATAATGTATCTGTCCAAGGACCACACAGTCACAGAGCCATGATCCGCCGCTGTGGACAACACTGCCTCAGACTGACACGCTACTCGTCTGTACTGACAGTGACGGTGCACTATCATGCTTCTGTTGTCTATATGGGAGCAGCATCAGCATTAGAGTTCATGGTTCTAATATTGTGACATCTGCTGGTCTTCTACTGGAGTCAATTAAAGTCTTTGTGATATCACTGGCAGCATAATTAGCATATCCACCAGTATAGGTCCCCAGGGTAGCAGCTGCCTCGTCACATCACACTGAATCACACAGCCTTGTTATTGCTTTCTAATGGGCGTCCTTCAGACGAAACCTTTGAAACGCCACTTTCATGTGTACACACTGCAAATAAATTAGGCTTCCAACTTTATTCCTTAATTCACCACATCCTCATTAAAAACACAACTGTTTATATAATGCAGAGTGGAGCTTATTCATGTATTCCCCATATTCCTTATGAAGATTACATAATACGAAAACACAAGAAAATATAGTATTCCTAATTTGCAGGTGTGCATCTGTAAATCCCATAGAGAATTCAGAATGTGTGTATCGAAAAAAATTGCAATTTAAATCTGCATGAGTATGTAGAAAGTCGTTGTGAAGTGTGTGTGTTGGTGTGTGCGTGTGTTCTGATTGAAAACCCACGGGTAAACCATCACATTTCGTCATCTTCATCTTCTCAGAGGAGAGGTAGATGAATTAGCGCAGCAGAATTAGCTCAGGATGAGAAGCGAGGCGAGGCATGATTATGATGGATTAAATGTTATTTTGCTTGAATTAACAGGGAATATATGAAACACGCTGAGAATCTGTTTAACTCGCTGGTCAATTTAATACAATTGAATACCTAATTATGTTTCACTTGTCATAGTTTATGCTGCTTAGATTTGAACAATGTGAGGTGGGGATTTAATTGATTCTGGCCTCTTGCTTAGTGCTTAGAATGTTAATGCCTGTGTTTGATGTATTAGATAGCTGCTAGATAATAACTCATTAACGTTCCCCTCTTCCACCCACCAACAGTAGTGTCACAGAATAACATCAGCAGCTTAACGGCAAACCACTCATTGACTATACCTCGATTACATTTACAGGTGTTGAACAGACCTGAGGATATGTGAGAATATAAAACACACAAATTAAAGTATTTATTGCCTCTCAATCCCCTGATATTGATGACATGTTATCTGAAGTCACCTGACTAGTGGCCCTCGGGGCTAAGGTCAATCCCAAAGGTCATAAAGGACTTAACCTCCTCCAGCACTTCACTCATTTATTCTCCTGACTCCCCAATTCACATAAGTTACATAACCCGACCTAAACCTATCCCCATTCCACAGGGGGCCATTTAACACTGTACAGTGCATACACACTCTGTAGGAGCAGCAGCTCGAACCTTACCTCCCCAGTCCTCGGGAGAAATAGAGAGAACGCTCGAATCGATCGCAGTGCTGCGTCTGAGGGGAGGGGAGGAGAAGAGGGAGAGCGAAAGGGAGGGACAACTCCTACCGCCTCTATTGTTAGTCGATCTGAGCACTGCAACACTGATATGGGAAACATCCAGTACCCCAGTGTTCCTCATAGAGTGCAGTGCCATAGCAATATGGAGGTGGAATCCCTAGTGAATTCATACAAGGCATTGTTAAAACCAATGAAGGAACTGAATGACGAAAACACAATCCCACAATATGAGACAGAAACATAGGGTGTAGGAGGTACATTTTCCTTCCTTTATTAATTCCTGTGGTGCATTGATCAAAATACAAGCTAACTTTTCTAGCAGAGCAGCAGAGACTCAGTCTGAGCTGACTTTTGATTCGCCCTCCCACTCCTTCCCACGGCTGTGCTTGCTGGGATAGACAGAGGCAGGAGTCTCAACGCAAACACACTGTCTGAGTAAGAACAGGTTTGGTAGAAATATGTTCCCGCCCTACATTCCCTGTTTAACTGCAGCCATTCATTGATCTACGTTTCTATTTGGAAATGTGAAAGTACCTGTATGTAGTAAATTGACATACAGCCTTTGTCTTTCTTGGATAACTACAACCCTCTCTCGGAAACAGAAGCACAAGTGCACCCACAGGCTCATTCATTTGCAAGTTTGCCTAGAGTTCAGTTCAGCAGAAAGGGTTTTGAATCCTGTCAAAACTAATGGCAGCTAAGTTTCAACCTGGGGTATTTTCGCAGTGCAGGTGGGCCAACTATCTTGGGAAATAGGTGGAATTACCTGTGTGAAAGTGCCATTTCAAAAGACAGTGATGGATTGTTTGTTTCCGTGAATCAACTGTAAATTGAGTGAGTGGGTGCTGTAGAGTAGAACTAAATGAGGTTGATCCTCAACATTTTATACATTCAATGAAACCAATTTAAGACTACCTCTCTTACGGAGAACCATAGCAAACCTACTGTCTCCAGCACGACACGTGTGACTGTATTCTAACAATACCTCTAGATTATAAGTGGCATTGCATTACCCATAACAAAACACTACACTGAAATTATCCCTGTTGGAAAAACAAACCACTCTGTTTACCCACGTGGAGCTGCTATACCCCAGGCTTTTGGTTTATTGTGACTGTACAGCCATAAATAAGATCTCTATTCACAGGTAATGTGCATATTACATTAGAACAGGCCAGGCAGGGGGAAGGAACCATACATCCATCATACAGAGAGCCCTGGTGCCCCAGTCTACTGGCACACCACTGAACCCAGCGTGACCTCCACCGTGAGCAGACCTGGAATCAGCATGTCTGGGGCCCCAAGGAGGACTGTGGAGGAAGGTGGAGGAACCTGGGGGTCAGTGGGTGACGAGGCCCCTGTGGGGAGTGTGGCCCTCAGACCGAGGCCGAATGCATGCTATTAACCCCTCAGGTCTAGGATGGGATTACTGCCATGTCTACACTGCTGGGAGCTTTGCTTATCCTGGTTATACCTGTCTGGTTACAATGTGATGGCTGTCATATCTAAAGGTCAATGCCAAAGGACATAAAGTAGTTTGTGGGCAAAAACACACTTACAGAAAAAATAAGTAGGCCTACACAGTCACACACTCTCTCTGTGCTGAGAAAATAACTATGTGTTTGGAGGGACTAAGATGGTAATACAAACAGAAGGGAGAGGAGATCATTCTTTACATAACACGTAGAAAAGACCTAGAGTAGGAAAGTGCAATGTGTGGGCAGGTATACTTCTGCCATAGCTTGTGTGGGTGAGGAAATTAACACATTCTCTACACATACAATTGGAAGCCACTTCACCCATGATTCAGGAGTGACTGGGTGACTCAAACAAGTAATTGTGCATATTTCGGATAACGGGGATACCCCGAAGGGCTTCCTGTGAGCAACCTCATCCCTTCCTTGTTAAATTTATGCATTTTACATCAGAAGCAAGCCAGTGTCTCCCTCCTGAAAATGTTGTATTGCTGTGTGTGAGTTGGATACTATTTTTAGCTATGAGAACCCTGTCTCCGGTTCTTTGGTCTTTACCTTAGAGGCATACTCACTTCCCAGCCTGTCCTCATAAATAAGAATGAGTTGGAACATTAAAGGCTTTGGTTTGGAGTACAATGTGGAATTTATAACATCTAATATTTAACAATAGGAATGGAGAGTGAATTAACGGAGCATTGTTGCGTAGTAACTAGCATAACATAGCACATAACCCACTGCATGGGTGGATACGTGGGATTAATTCATAGAATACCAGATTAAGTGATGTATGAAAAATATATTGTTATGTAAGGTCATTCAAGGTAATATGCAGCTGGTTTTAACTTGCCCAAAGCGATAGCGCAATGTTTTTCTTATCAGTAGGCTATATTTTCCATGTTAAATATTTGGTCTTTGTAATATATTACGTTTATGTCAACTCTTTTACGGACCAGAGGCAAAGAATCAGAAGCCTATGGGAAATCTCTGTCTCACTCAACTAAATGTATATTTACCTGAGTTAGACCTGGGTTAATAGTCAGTGAAGCTGCAGGTATACGCACACACACGTAACACACACGTAACACACACGTGCAAACTGACACAGTTCAGCATTAACCATGTGTGACATAGCCCATTGCCTAAAATGAAAACCAATATTTAAGTTTTAATGGGTTTTCAAATCAGCGGGGAGGACTGCTCACAGTTGGTAGGGGTGGCAGAAAAAAGGAAAGAAAACAGATGAGAAAAATACCCTTCTTTTTTATGGACTCTGACGTGCTTCCAGGAACTCTGCATTATTTGAATCCAATGACTTTCTCCTTTTTATTTATTTAACCTTTATTTAACTAGGCAAGTCAGTTAAAGAACAAATTGTTATTTACAATGACGGCCTACTATTTTTCCTCCTGCTATTGAGTTGAGGCTCCGGCTAAATGATGGGTTTGCAGTGCATATTAATGGCCTTCTGGTGCCAGAGTAAACCCAACAAATCAAAACTGGTTCTGTGAAAGTTCCCAGAACATTCGTTAGGTCACAGCAAATGTTCTCATAACACAAAAACGGTCCAGTAGCGCTGATGATCATAGAATGTTTGTGTAAAACATACGCCTTATGTTGCAAGAACGCTCCTAGAACACATTAAATCTGTTCTTTTAAAGGTTCCCAGAATGTTTCATTAGGTTGTGGGAACAGTCTGTTGAGAACAATGTGGGGACATCACAAAAGATACATTCCCAAAAACAGTTGTGCGTTTTTCAGAGCATGAAAAATAAGACAGGGGGGACCATATCAAACGTCTCAAAGTAGGAATTCAATTTGGTGTGCGTTTTTAAAAGTTGAACAGTCAGTTTTTACAGTTAGTCTAAATTCTGAATCTCTGACTGGATTTATACATCAGGACGAAATAAAAACATGCCCTTTTTTAGTATATTATATCTGAACCTTAATTTCACAGTTTAAAAAAAAACTATGTTGGATTGAACCTGCAATCTTCAGCTCTGCAATCAGATCCTGAACCCGCTGTGCTACCAGTGGATACTGTAGCTGTGGTAATGCAGGTTTTTTTCAGTCTAATAAGGTCAATCAGGACACAGAATACATTCAAATGTTCCCATCCTCTTCATATGCTGTGCACTATTATGATTCTGTTTCTTCATCACGTGTTGAAAGTCTTATGAAATTAGATTTTAGTTGGTTAATGCTTCCTTTAAATAACTTGTATTCTTGTCTATTCATATGCTTCTTAAATACAGACCTCTACAAGGTGTCGGAAGCATTCTACATGGATGCTGGCCCATGTTGACTCCAATAATTTCCACAGTTGTGTCAAGTTGACTGGGTGTCCTTTAGGTGGTGGACCATTCTTGATTCACACGGGAAACTGTTGACCATGAAAAACCCAGCAGCGGTGCAGTTCTTGGCACAAACCGGTGCGCCGGCAGTACTACAGTACTACCAGACCCCGTTTAAAGGCACTTCAATATTTTGTCTTGCCCGTTCACCCTCTGAATTGCACACAAATACAATCCATGTCTTAATTGACTCAAGGCTTAAAAAACGTATTTAACCTGTCTCCTCCCCTTCATCTACACTGATTGAAGTGGATTTAACAAATGACAAGTGAACAACAAGGGATCATAGCTTTCACCTCTTCAATCTATGTCATGGAAAGAGAAAGTGTTTTTAATTTTTTAATTTTAATTTTAATTTCACCTTTATTTAACCAGGTAGGCTAGTTGAGAACAAGTTCTCATTTGCAACTGCGACCTGGCCAAGATAAAGCATAGCAGTGTGAACAGACAACAACACAGAGTTACACATGGAGTAAACAATAAACAAGTCAATAACATGGTAGAAAAAAAAGAGAATCTATATACAATGTGTGCAAAAGTCATGAGGTAGGCAATAAATCGAGTAATTACAATTTAGCAGATTAACACTGGAGTGATAAATCATCAGATGATCATGTGCAAGAAGAGATACCGGTGTGCAAAAGAGCAGAAAAGTAAATAAATAAAAGCAGTATGGGGGTGAGGTAGGTAAATTGGGTGGGTAGTTTACAGATGGACTATGTACAGCTGCAGCGATCGGTTAACTGCTCGGATAGCAGATTTTTAAAGTTGTTGAGGGAGATAAAAGTCTCCAACTTCAGAGATTTTTGCAATTCGTTCCAGTCGCAGGCAGCAGAGAACTGGAAGGAAAGGCGTCCAAATGAGGTTTTGGCTTTAGGGATGATCAGTGAGATACACCTGCTGGAGCGCGTGCTACGGGTGGGTGTAGCCATCGTGACCAGTGAACTGAGATAAGGCGGCACTTTACCTAGCATAGCCTTGTAGATGACCTGGAGCCAGTGGGTCTGACGACGAACATGTAGCGAGGGCCAGCCGACTAGGGCATACAGGTCGCAGTGGTGGGTAGTATAAGGTGCTTTAGTAACAAAACGGATGGCACTGTGATAAACTGCACCCAGTTTGCTGAGTAGAGTATTGGAAGCTATTTTGTAGATGACATCGCCGAAGTCGAGGATCGGTAGGATAGTCAGTTTTACTAGGGTAAGTTTGGCGGCGTGAGTGAAGGAGGCTTTGTTGCGGAATAGAAAGCCGACTCTAGATTTGATTTTGGATTGGAGATGTTTGATATGAGTCTGGAAGGAGAGTTTGCAGTCTAGCCAGACACCTAGGTATTTATAGATGTCCACATATTCTAGGTCGGAACCGTCCAGGGTGGTGATGCTAGTCGGGCGTGCGGGTGCAGGCAGCGAACGGTTGAAAAGCATGCATTTGGTTTTACTAGCGTTTAAGAGCAGTTGGAGGCCACGGAAGGAGTGTTGTATGGCATTGAAGCTCGTTTGGAGGTTAGATAGCACAGTGTCCAAGGAAGGGCCGGAAGTATACAGAATGGTGTCGTCTGCATAGAGGTGGATCAGGGAATCGCCCGCAGCAAGAGCAACATCATTGATGTATACAGAGAAAAGAGTCGGCCCGAGAATTGAACCCTGTGGTACCCCCATAGAGACTGCCAGAGGACCGGACAACATGCCCTCCGATTTGACACACTGAACTCTGTCTGCAAAGTAGTTGGTGAACCAGGCAAGGCAGTCATTAGAAAAACCGAGGCTACTGAGTCTGCCGATAAGAATATGGTGATTGACAGAGTCGAAAGCCTTGGCCAGGTCGATGAAGACGGCTGCACAGTAATGTCTTTTATCGATGGCGGTTATGACATCGTTTAGTACCTTGAGCGTGGCTGAGGTGCACCCGTGACCGGCTCGGAAACCGGATTGCACAGCGGAGAAGGTACGGTGGGATTCGAGATGGTCAGTGATCTGTTTGTTGACTTGGCTTTCGAAGACCTTAGATAGGCAGGGCAGGATGGATATAGGTCTGTAACAGTTTGGGTCCAGGGTGTCTCCCCCTTTGAAGAGGGGGATGACCGCGGCAGCTTTCCAATCCTTGGGGATCTCAGATGATACGAAGGAGAGGTTGAACAGGCTGGTAATAGGGGGTGCGACAATGGCGGCGGACAGTTTCAGAAATAGGGGGTCCAGATTGTCAAGCCCAGCTGATTTGTATGGGTCCAGGTTTTCCAGCTCTTTCAGAACATCTGCTATCTGGATATGGGTAAAGGAGAAGCTGGGGAGGCTTGGGCGAGTAGCAGCGGGGGGGGCGGGGCTGTTTGCCAAGGTTGGAGTCGCCAGGAGGAAGGCATGGCCAGCCATTGAGAAATGTTTGTTGAAGTTTTCGATTATCACGGACTTATCAGTGGTGACCGTGTTACCTAGCCTCAGTGAAGTGGGCAGCTGGGAGGAGGTGCTCTTGTTTTCCATGGACTTTACAGTATCCCATAACTTTTTGGAGTTAGAGCTACAGGATGCAAATTTCTGCTTGAAAAAGCTGGCCTTTGCTTTCCTGACTGACTGCGTGTATTGGTTCCTGACTTCCCTGAACAGTTGCATATCGCGGGGGCTCTTCGATGCTATTGCAGTTCGCCACAGGATGTTTTTGTGCTGGTCGAGGGCAGTCAGGTCTGGAGTGAACCAAGGGCTATATCTGTTCTTGGTTCTGCATTTTTTGAACGGAGCATGCTTGTCTAATATGGTGAGGAAGTAACTTTTAAAGAATGACCAGGCATCCTCAACTGACGGGATGAGGTCAATATCCTTCCAGGGTACCCGGGCCAGGTCGATTAGAAAGGCCTGCTCGCAGAAGTGTTTTAGGGAGCGTTTGACAGTGATGAGGGGTGGTCGTTTGGCCGCGGACCCGTGGCGGATACAGGCAATGAGGCAGTGATCGCTGAGATCTTGATTGAAGACAGCAGAGGTGTATTTGGAGGGCAAGTTGGTCAGGATAATGTCTATTAGGGTGCCCATGTTTACGGATTTAGGGTTGTACCTGGTGGGTTCCTTGATGATTTGAGTGAGATTGAGGGCATCAAGCTTAGATTGTAGGACTGCCGGGGTGTTAAGCATATCCCAGTTTAGGTCACCTAACAGAACAAACTCTGAAGCTAGATGGGGAGCGATCAGTTCACAGATGGTGTCCAGGGCACAGCTGGGAGCTGAGGGGGGTCGGTAGCAGGCGGCAACAGTGAGAGACTTATTTCTGGAGAGATTATTTTTTTAAATTAGAAGTTCGAACTGTTTGGGCATAGACCTGGAAAGTATGACAGAACTTTGCAGGCTATCTCTGCAGTAGATTGCAACTCCTCCCCCTTTGGCAGTTCTATCTTGACGGAAAGTGTTATAGTGTTATAGTTGGGTAATGCTTTATATACTCAATGTATAAATGTATGCAATACCCATTCTGAAAAATTATGATACATAATAAATATACATTAAAAAAATCTGGTTCAATGCAATAATCTTTAATTAAAGGTCCAATGCAGCTGTTTTTATCTCAATATCAAATCATTTCTGGACAACAATTAAGTAAAATGGTCAACAGAAAAAGTGCAATAGCAAAGAGAAAAATCATAAAATACAGTGTTACAAGTACACAGTGTATGAAAAGGATGGGAACATTTGAATAACTGAGATTTTGTTCTGTGTTCTGATTGGCCATATTAGACCACAAAGCAACAGATATCCCCTGGTGGTGCAGAGGATTAATGATCTGGCTGAAGGTTGCAAGTTCAATCCCACATACTCTCTAATCATATTTCTTTTGAGGAAAAAAACTGAAGCTGAAGCTCAGATATACTCTACTAAAAGAGAGGGTGTCTTTACTTCATCCAGATGTATAAATCCAGTCATAAATGCAGATTTTAGATTAACTAAAGAAATTGACTGTTCAACTCTTTAAAAACCCAACCGATGTAATTCCTACTTTGAGACACTTGATATGGTCCGTAATGTTTTATTTTTCATGATCTGAAAAGCAAAAATCATCCTAGATCAGCACTCATAACCTTGGGTACCTTGTAAATATGGGCGCAGAAGTCCGCAGCATATAAAGAGGATGGGTGAAGTGATGGTGAATAACCTAGTCACTAGTATATCCCTGGCTTTGTTATGCCTAAGAAAGAAAAAAGGAAGTATGGAATTGACCATACTGCCACGGCCATATACTGTAAAAATATGTAAGAGAGCTTCCCTGGTGGTGAAGAGGCTTAAAGACTTGGCTTGAGAGCCAAATACCGCCATTTCAAACACTACCTTTTTTATTTATTTTAATTTTATTTCACCTTTATTTAACCAGGTCGGCAAGTTGAGAACAAGTTCTCACACCGCGTGGCCGCGGCCACCCTAATCTGGTGGTCCCAGCGCGCACGACCCACGTGGAGTTCCAGGTCTCCGGTAGCCTCTGGAACTGCCGATCTGCGGCCAACAAGGCAGAGTTCATCTCAGCCTATGCCTCCCTCCAGTCCCTCGACTTCTTGGCACTGACGGAAACATGGATCACCACAGATAACACTGCTACTCCTACTGCTCTCTCTTCGTCCGCCCACGTGTTCTCGCACACCCCGAGAGCAGCTGGTCAGCGGGGTGGTGGCACCGGGATCCTCATCTCTCCCAAGTGGTCATTCTCTCTTTCTCCCCTTACCCATCTGTCTATCGCCTCCTTTGAATTCCATGCTGTCACAGTTACCAGCCCTTTCAAGCTTAACATCCTTATCATTTATCGCCCTCCAGGTTCCCTCGGAGAGTTCATCAATGAGCTTGATGCCTTGATAAGCTCCTTTCCTGAGGACGGCTCACCTCTCACAGTTCTGGGCGACTTTAACCTCCCCACGTCTACCTTTGACTCATTCCTCTCTGCCTCCTTCTTTCCACTCCTCTCCTCTTTTGACCTCACCCTCTCACCTTCCCCCCCTACTCACAAGGCAGGCAATACACTTGACCTCATCTTTACTAGATGCTGTTCTTCCACTAACCACATTGCAACTCCCCTCCAAGTCTCCGACCACTACCTTGTATCCTTTTCCCTCTCGCTCTCATCCAACACTTCCCACACTGCCCCTACTCGGATGGTATCGCGCCGTCCCAACCTTCGCTCTCTCTCCCCCGCTACTCTCTCCTCTTCCATCCTATCATCTCTCCCCTCTGCTCAAACCTTCTCCAACCTATCTCCTGATTCTGCCTCCTCAACCCTCCTCTCCTCCCTTTCTGCATCCTTTGACTCTCTATGTCCCCTATCCTCCAGGCCGGCTCGGTCCTCCCCTCCCGCTCTGTGGCTCGACGACTCATTGCGAGCTCACAGAACAGGGCTCCGGGCAGCCGAGCGGAAATGGAGGAAAACTCGCCTCCCTGCGGACCTGGCATCCTTTCACTCCCTCCTCTCTACATTTTCCTCTTCCGTCTCTGCTGCTAAAGCCACTTTCTACCACTCTAAATTCCAAGCATCTGCCTCTAACCCTAGGAAGCTCTTTGCCACCTTCTCCTCCCTCCTGAATCCTCCTCCTCCTCCCCCCCCCTCCTCCCTCTCTGCAGATGACTTCGTCAACCATTTTGAAAAGAAGGTCGACGACATCCGATCCTCGTTTGCTAAGTCAAACGACATCGCTGGTTCTGCTCACACTGCCCTACCCTGTGCTCTGACCTCTTTCTCCCCTCTCTCTCCAGATGAAATCTCGCGTCTTGTGACGGCCGGCCGCCCAACAACCTGCCCGCTTGACCCTATCCCCTCCTCTCTTCTCCAGACCATTTCCGGAGACCTTCTCCCTTACCTCACCTCGCTCATCAACTCATCCCTGACCGCTGTCTACGTCCCTTCCGTCTTCAAGAGAGCGAGAGTTGCACCCCTTCTGAAAAAACCTACACTCGATCCCTCCGATGTCAACAACTACAGACCAGTATCCCTTCTTTCTTTTCTCTCCAAAACTCTTGAACGTGCCGTCCTTGGCCAGCTCTCCTGCTATCTCTCTCAGAATGACCTTCTTGATCCAAATCAGTCAGGTTTCAAGACTAGTCATTCAACTGAGACTGCGCTTCTCTGTATCACGGAGGCACTCCGCACTGCTAAAGCTAACTCTCTCTCCTCTGCTCTCATCCTTCTAGACCTATCGGCTGCCTTCGACACTGTGAACCATCAGATCCTCCTCTCCACCCTCTCCGAGTTGGGCATCTCCGGCGCGGCCCACGCTTGGATTGCGTCCTACCTGACAGGTCGCTCCTACCAGGTGGCGTGGCGAGAATCTGTCTCCTCACCACGCGCTCTCACCACTGGTGTCCCCCAGGGCTCTGTTCTAGGCCCTCTCCTATTCTCGCTATACACCAAGTCACTTGGCTCTGTCATAACCTCACATGGTCTCTCCTATCATTGCTATGCAGACGACACACAATTAATCTTCTCCTTTCCCCCTTCTGATGACCGGGTGGCGAATCGCATCTCTGCATGTCTGGCAGACATATCAGTGCGGATGACGGATCACCACCTCAAGCTGAACCTCGGCAAGACGGAGCTGCTCTTCCTCCCGGGGAAGGACTGCCCGTTCCATGATCTCGCCATCACGGTTGACAACTCCATTGTGTCCTCCTCCCAGAGCGCTAAGAACCTTGGCATGATCCTGGACAACACCCTGTCGTTCTCAACTAACATCAAGGCGGTGGCCCGTTCCTGTAGGTTCATGCTCTACAACATTCGCAGAGTACGACCCTGCCTCACACAGGAAGCGGCGCAGGTCCTAATCCAGGCACTTGTCATCTCCCGTCTGGATTACTGCAACTCGCTGTTGGCTGGGCTCCCTGCCTGTGCCATTAAACCCCTACAACTCATCCAGAACGCCGCAGCCCGTCTGGTGTTCAACCTTCCCAAGTTCTCTCACGTCACCCCCCGCTCCTCCGCTCTCTCCACTGGCTTCCAGTTGAAGCTCGCATCCGCTACAAGACCATGGTGCTTGCCTACGGAGCTGTGAGGGGAACGGCACCTCAGTACCTCCAGGCTCTGATCAGGCCCTACACCCAAACAAGGGCACTGCGTTCATCCACCTCTGGCCTGCTAGCCTCCCTACCACTGAGGAAGTACAGTTCCCGCTCAGCCCAGTCAAAACTGTTCGCTGCTCTGGCCCCCCAATGGTGGAACAAACTCCCTCACGACGCCAGGACAGCGGAGTCAATCACCACCTTCCGGAGACACCTGAAACCCCACCTCTTTAAGGAATAGGATAAATAGGATAAAGCAATCCTTCTGACCCCCCCCCCCCCCCCTTAAAAGATCTTGATGCACTATTGTAAAGTGGCTGTTCCACTGGATGTCATAAGGTGAATGCACCAATTTGTAAGTCGCTCTGGATAAGAGCGTCTGCTAAATGACTTAAATGTAAATGTAAATGTAAATGTAAATTTACAATTGCGACCTGGCCAAGATAAAGCAAAGCAGTTCGACACATACAACAACACAGATTTACACATGGCGTAAAACAAACATACCGTCAATAATACAGTAGAAAAATAAGTATATACAATGTGAGCAAATGAGGTGAGATAAGGGAGGTAAAGGCAAAAAAAGGCCATGGTGGCGTAGTAAATACAATACAGCAAGTAAAACACTGGAATTGTAGATATGCAGTGGAAGAATGTGCAAAGTAGAGATAGAAATAATGGGGTGCAAAGGAGCAAAATAAATAAATAAATAAATACAGTAGGGGGAGAGGTAGTTGTTTGGGCTAAATTATAGATGGGCTATGTACAGGTGCAGTAATCTGTGACCTGCTCTGACAGCTGGTGCTTAAAGCTAGTGAGGGAGATAAGTGTTTCCAGTTTCAGAGATTTTTGTAGTTCATTCCAGTCATTGGCAGCAGAGAACTGGAAGGAGAGGCAGCCAATGGAAGAATTGGTTTTGGGGGTGACCAGAGAGATATTCCTGCTGGAGCGCGTGCTACAGGTGGGTGCTGCTATGGTGACCAGCGAGCTGAGATAAGGGGGGACTTTACCTAGCAGGGGCTTGTAGATGACCTGGAGCCAGTGGGTTTGGCGACGTGTATGAAGCGAGGGCCAGCCAACGAGAGCGTACAGGTCGCAGTGGTGGGTAGTATATGGGGCTTTGGTGACAAAACAGATGGCACTGTGATAGACTGCATCCAATTTATTGAGTAGGGTATTGGAGGCTATTTTGTAAATGATATCGCCGAACATGCAGATTGTTAACATATAAAGTGTAACAAAATTTTTGTGTTTGTACTGTATGATTAAATACTGTTCCAAATGTCCTATGAATGTTTGGTAAAATTCTCTAAATGTTCTTCCATTCAGCCACAAGAGCATTAGTGATGTTGGATGATTAGGCTTGCAGTCAGTGTTCCAATTCCTCCCACTGGGGTTGAGGTCAGGGCTCTGTGCAGGCCAGTCAAGGTATTCCACACTGATTTTGACAAACCATTTCTGTATAGACCTTGCTTTGTGCACAGGGGCATTGTCATGCTGAAACAGGAAAGGGCCTTCCCCAAACTGTTGCCACAAAGATGGAAGCACAGAATAGTCTAGAATGTCATTGTATGCTGTAGAGTTAAGATGTCCCTTCAATAGAACTAAGGGGCCTGGCCCGAACTATGAAAAACAGCCACAGACCATTATTCCTCCTCCACCAAACTTTACAGTTGGCACTATTCATTGGGGCAGTTAGTGTACTCCTGGCATCCGCCAAACCCAGATTCGTCTGTCGGGCTGCCAGATCAGGAAACGTGATTCATCACTGCAGAGAATGGGTTTCCACTGCTCCAGAGTCCAATGGCGACGAGCTTTACACCACTCCAGCCGTCACTTGGCATTGCGCATGGTGAACTTAGGCTTGTGTGCGGCTGATGGGCCATGTAAACCCATTTCATGATGCTTCTGACAAACAGTTAATGTGCTGACGCTGCTTCCAAAGGCAGTTTGGAACTCGGTAGTGAGTGTTTTAACTGAGGACAGACAATTTTTACGTGCTATACGGTTCAGCACTCGGTGGTCTCGTTCGGTGAGCTTGTGTGGCCTACCACTTCACGGCAGAGCCGTTGTTGCTCCAAGACGTTTCCACTTCACAATAACAGCACTTACAGTTGACAGCTCTAACAGGGCATACATTTGATAAACTAACTTGTTGGAAAAGTGTCATCCTATGACGGTGCCACATTGAAAGTCACTGAGCCCTTTGAAAGTCACTAAATGTTTGTCTATGGAGATTGTATGGCTGTCTGCTCGATTTTATACACCTGTCAGCTACGGGTGTGTCGGAAATAGACGAATCCACTTATTTGAAGGGGTGTCTACATCAGAAAGTATTCAGACACCTTGACTTTTTCTACATTTTGTTACGTTACATTCTAAAAATGATTAAAAATAAAACATTATCATTCGTCTAAATACATTACCTCATAATAGCAAAGGGAAAACAGGTTTTAAGAAATGTTTGCAAATGTATAAAAAAATAAAACAAATTAAATACCTTACTTACATAAGTATTCAGACCCTTTGATATGAGACTCGGAATTGAGCTCAGGTGCATCCTGTTTCCATTGATCATCCTTCTACAATTTGATTGGAGTCCACCTGTGGTAAATTCAATTGATTGGACATGATTTGGAAAGGAACACACTTGTCTATATAAGGTTACAGTTGACAGTGCATGTCAGAGAAAAAACCAAGCCATAAGGTCGAAGGAATTGTCTGTAGCGCTCCGAGACAGGATTGTGTCAAGGCACAGATCTGGGGAAGTGTACCAAAACCTTTTTGCAGCATTGAAGGTCCCCAAGAACACAGTGGCCTCCATCATTCTTAAATGGAAGAAGTTTGAAACCACCAAGACTCTTCCTAGAGCTGGTCGCCCGGCCAAACTGAGCAATCGGTGGAGAAGGGCCTTGGCCAGGGAGGTGACCAAGAACCCGAGGGTCACTCTGACAGGGCTCCAGAGTTCCACTGATGGAAATGGGAGAACATTCCAGAAGGACAACCATCTCTGCAGCACTCCACCAATCAGGCCTTTATGGTAGATTGGCCAGACAGAAGTCACTCCTCAGTAAAAGGCACATGACAACCCGCTTGGAGTTTGCCAAACGGCACCTAAAGGACTCTCAGACCATGTGAAACAAGACTCTCTGGTCTGGAGGAAACCTGGCACCATCCCTACGGTGAAGCATGGTGGTGGCAGCATCGTGCTTTGTTGATGTTTTTCAGCGGGAAAGTTGAATGGCGCAAAGTACAGAGAGATCCTTGATGAAAATCTGCTCCAGAGCGTTCAGGACCTCAGACTGGGGCGAAGGTTAATCTGCCAACAGGACAACAACCCTAAGCACACAGCCAAGACAACACAGGAACGGCTTCGAGACAAGTCTCTGAATGTACTTGAGTGGCCCAGGCAGAGCCCAGACTTGAACCCGATCCAACATCTCTGGAAAGACCTGAAAATAGCCGTGCAGCGATACTCCCCATCCAACCTGACAGAGCTTGAGAGGATCTGCAGAGAAGAATGGGGGAAACTTCCCAAATACAGGTGTGCCAAGCTTGTAGCGTCATACCCAAGAAGACTCAAGGCTGTAATCGCTATCACACAGTTTCCAATGAGGGTCTAGCAGCACAACAGGGCATGATCCATAGGAAGTGAACTCATCCCATATCTCCTAGTCAGACCTGTCTGATGCTTGGCCAGCCAAGTAGTTCAAACATATAGAGCGCTCATGAATAAAACTGCATACATAAACTGTGGTTATTGTCAAAAATGTATTGTTAAAAATTTTTCCCCATGCACAGCACACAGATGATGAGAGGTCTGCAGAACGGTGTGCTCACCATGATCTAAGGGTGCATTCCTACAGACCGCTGTGATTATTGTTTGTGTGGAGACTCGGCACACGTGAGTCATTGATCATAAAGTGGCTCAGTATAGGATGGTAGGGCAGGAATAACTAGAGATGATAGCACTGTGGGTCCAGTGGAGAGAAGCCTCATTCTGAATATCTAAAGAGTTCACGCCTGGTGATGAAACAAAGCAGAAAGCAAGCGGAGAGAGAGAGAGGGAGAGTGAGCGAGAGTGAGGGAGGGAGGACTGGATAGAGTGGATTAATCACTAGTCATTAGTGATAGTCTTTTTACCTATAACTACATTTTTAATTACCAATTAGTGAGGCCACTTCATGCTTCAGGATCAACCAGACCACTGTGAGAACATGTTTTATTCAACATGGAAAAATTACACATTAATGTACCTGGCTTACAAATCAGCACAAGTGCATTTTGCCATTTGTAGTCCATTTTTCTCAGTCGTCTATCTATCCAGCCGTGGTTTAGAATGTAAATGAAAATGGCAGGCGGAATGGCATCGTTTAGCCCCTCTCAGCCTGTGGCAGTAGACAGGTGAGTGATGCCATGGCTTACCATGACACGTCCCTGGGCCTATTTACACTGCATTGTCCCTAAGGACCGGGACAGGAGTGTTCCAGTCATTGTAATGGTACAATTTGCTCATGTTTAAAGCCCCTTTAGGGGGCCATACAAATGCATGGCCTCCAGAGCTCTGACAGCCAGTGGCACAATCAGAGTTCAATCTCATTCCTTTACAGGTTAACATTTCATTTTGGTTCCAAATGTGTAAAATAAACAAATGTTGCTAATACTGTAGTCTCTAACTTTTTCATCAGTGAATCAGGTCATCCCAAAACACTTGTTGGTGTTTGTGCTTCAAGACCTTGACCAGCTTGGTATCAAGAGTCAGATAAGCAAAGTTAAGAACATTCAAGTCAAATCCCATGTGCACTCCTACTTTATTCACTTCGTATTCTTACCCATTTCTGTCTACACAGCCCTGCTGGGCTTTCCTCTTTAACGTGTGTGGGCAGAGCAGCATGTGCAGCAGTCCCTACAGCGATTACCCAGTAGAGCACGAGCCTAGACAGCTGCTCATATGGGACACACACGTGAGCAAGTCCACACAGACAGACAGACACACACACACAAAAACGCACGCACGCAGGTCGCTGGCCTAGTCTTGATCTGTACTTGGTATCTGCAACACAGCTACTTGATTTCTCAATGTACTGCACTGTCACAAAAAAAGAAGATGTTGATTCAATGTACAATTATAAGGCAACCAGCTGCACTATGATTGTGAGTTTTCTCAACAGAATAGCATTGAAGTTAATTCAACATGTAATTGTAAGGCAACTAGCTGCAATAGGATTGCGAGTTTGCTTGACATTTTGGCATACAGCTTAACCAACGTAGAATTTTTGGTTCCGTGAACATATAATTCAACTTGAAAATGTATTCTTCCTTATTTGCATATTTTCCAGTGTTTATCTATCAAATTAAACTTTTTATGACAACACATTACATATATCATAAGGCCTTTCTATGAGAACATAACACAGTGATCTGAAACTCCTGTTTTACAGGCCACATCAAGCCTGCAAGTCACATTATGCTGGCTTGCAAAGTGATCTGAATTTCTTATTGAAATCTAGTCAGAGTGAGGATATCCAACAATTGACCCTTCGCTAAGCCCCACCCCAGAATTTTGGGCAACCAATCGTAGTGCTCTAATGAGTCCGACACCTCGGACAAGCTCACATGAAAGCCAGTGAGGGCAGTGGGAATAAAACAAGAAAATGTCTTCAAAAAATGTATTGCTTAAATGGCTAAATAATTTAACTTTGCACCAGGGATACTTGCTACTGTGATTCCTGAAATGCAGAGCCTATTGATGGAGTATGTTTAGAATCCAAAATTATGCTTTTTGTGACACTGTTTTCTAGCTCAGCTGGTTAGCTAGCTCTCAGTTTCATTGGCCACGAAACGTTGCTAATGCTAGCTAGCTAGCCACTTAATATAACTTGTTTTCTTGAAACGTATGTTAGCTAGCTAAGTTAGCCATGTTATTAAAACAACTCCCATCTTCTGTCGACATCAGGATATGATTTGAGAGCACTAGTTAACTCCAAAAGTGGTTTGTAGCATTGACTGCATGCTGGCAGTGAATTCAGAGCCTTGCCACACTACAAACATCATTTAACCAGGTTCCCATTAAGTAATTGTAATGACAGTCCACCACAACATACCCAAGAGTTTCCTGATTAGCAAGGAGGAGTATGTGTTACATTTCATTGTGCATTATAAAGTTTGAGATCATTGTGAGGGGATTTTTCCAGTGGTTAGAATGGAGAATTGGGCTTCTCTGAAAAATGTTGTCCGACATTGCCACAGTAACCAAGGGGCTTAGCAAAGGGTCAATAGGAACTTTTAATCACCCACAACCTGAATTGAGAATGACTGTTGGAGTAGGGAAGATTGATTATTGACACTACCTAAATCATATCAACTGGAATAGCCATCTCAGTAAAGGGTGCAATAAGTCAACTACTAGCAGATTGAATTAGTTTAGAACAATTATGTTATTTATGTTTGTGTAGCATAAGATTATTCAACCAACTAATGCACATGCAAAAACACAGGTATTGAAACAAACAATTACTAAAATCAACCTGCAATAGAGCATTCTGGGAAATATGATCATTATAGGGTTGCAGGTAGCCTAGCGGTTAAGAGTGTTGGACCAGTAATCAAAAGGTCGCCGATTCAAATCCCTGATCCGACTACGTGAAAAATCTGCCGATCTGCCCTTGAGCAAGAAACAAAACCCTAATTGGTTCTGTAAGTCGCTCTGGATAAGAGCATCTGCTAAAATGTACAAATTATGGGTGTGATTTTGAGCAAATATTAATTTGTGATTTTACTCAACAAGTTTGTTCAAATTCAGTTCAGTAAGTAAACAGCTCAGCTCGTGTGTTTACTGTTGAGTAAACAAACGGTAACACATTAGATACAATTCTTATCTTTTTGAAGTCCACTTAACTTAGAATAAAGGTGATTAAGCAATTGGTTAAGTTGGCTTTTTTACAATGTGAACCTTTCATGTTACAGTAAGACTGATCGATCACAGCAGAGAGAGTTAGAGAGAGAGAGGGACAGAGGGAGAGAGAGAAAAGAAAGAGAGAAAGAGAGAGAGAGAGAAAAAAGGAACAGCATTTCAGAAATCAGTTCAAGGTTATTGAAGAATCCATAGAATCGAACCACTTCTGGGAAAATTGGAACACACTAAACAAACAACAACATGAAGAGATACCTATCCAAAATGGAGACCTATGGATAAACCACTTCTCCAATCTTTTTGGCCCTATAACAAAGAACAACCAGCAAAAACATATACTGTAGATGATCAATTACCAATCTTAGAATAAGCTATTATAGACTATCACAACTCATTGGATTCTCCATTTATAATGAAGGAAAGGCCTGTGATGCTGATGGTATCCTAAACAAAATTATAATATGTACTGTACATACGACAAATTCAAACTGGCTATACTTAAAGGGAAACTTCTACTTCATATTCATCATCTCCAGCACCACCCCAACATCATGGTGCGTTTCTATGTTTTGTAGTAAAAAAAGATAGAAACATGCCAATATTTACAAAAGTATGTGGACACCCCTTCAAATTAGTGGATTTGGCTATTTCAGCCACACTCGTTGCTGACAAGTGTATAAAGTCGAGCACACAGCCATGCAATCTCCAAAGACAAACAATGGCAGTAGAATGGCCCTACAGAAGAGCTCCATGACTTTCAATGTGGCACCGCCATAGGATGGAAGGCCACACAAGCTCACAGAATGGGACCGCCAAGTTCTGAAGAGCATAGCATGTGAAAATGCAACACTCACTACCGAGTTCCAAACTGCCCAACAGACGAATCTGGGTTTGGCGGATGCCAGGAGAATGATTGTGCCCCAATGCGTAGTGCCCCAATGCGTAGTGCCCCAATGCATAGTGCCCCAATGCGTAGTGCCAACTGTAAAGTTTGGTGGATGAGGAATAATGGTCTGGGGCTGTTTTTCATGGTTCGAGCCAGGCACTTTAGTTACAGTGAAGGGAAATCTTAACACTACAGCATACAATGACATTCTAGACAATTCTAGTGCCAACTGTAAAGTTTGGTGGATGAGGAATAATGGTCTGGGGCTGTTTTTCATGGTTCGAGCCAGGCACATTAGTTACAGTGAAGGGAAATCTTAACACTACAGCATACAATGACATTCTAGACAATTCTGTGCTTCCAACTTTGTGGCAAGTTTAGGGAAGGCCCTTTCCTGTTTCAGCATGACAATGCCCCCGTGCACAAAGAGAGGTCCATACAGAAATGGTTTGTCGAGATTGGTGTGAAGGAACTTGGCTGGCCTGCACAGAGCCCTGACCTCAACCCCATCGAACACCTTTGGGATGAATTGGAACGGCGACTGTGAGCCAGGCTAAATTGCCCAACATCAGTGCCCGACCTCACTAATGCTCTTGTGGCTGAATGGAAGCAAATCCCCACAGCAATGTTCCAACATCTGGTGGAAAGTCATCCCAGAAGAGTGGCGCTGTTGTAGCAGCAAAGGGGGAACCAACTCCATATTACTGGCCATGATTTTTTGGTCATGTAGTGTATGTTGGTATTTGGGTGGTGCTGGAGATGATGAATATGAAGTTGAAAAATGTAGAGATTTCCCTTTAAACTCTTTAAAATTATCCTCAGATCTGGCATCTTCCACAATATTTGGACCCAAGGCCTGATCCCTCAATCCACAAAAGTGGAGACAAATTCGACCCCAATAACTACCATGGGAAATGCGTCAAGTTAAATTGGCTTTAAACCAAATTACTGTACAACAGACCACGTATACATCCTGCCAGTGTTGGGGTTAGGAATGTGTTACAGTAATAATATTACTTTTTGCGGTATCGAGTAAGGTTGTGTTCCAATTTGAGTAATCACATTACAGTTACTGATCAAAGAAATAGGTTGTTACTTTTGTCATCATTCCCTTCCTATTACAGTTATTGATCTAAATAAATATTTGTGATTATTATTATTTCCTATCTGTTGGCGCAGTAAGATTCTAATTGTTGTTGTCCTCTCACCCAGTTCCTTTTCACGCACACACACACTACTACAACCTACTTTAGTGAGGGAGAGTAAAAATGACAGAAGCGTCTAAAACATTGACTTTCTCAGCGTCAAAATACTCCCATTACTTTGACTTGGTAGCACAAAATGACAAGAGTATAACTGTAAAATGTAAACCATATCCAGGTGAAAAAAATCCCTCCACTGCTAGAAACACAACATCCAATCTCTTAAAGCACCTGCAACAGGCCAACACAAGACTCTTAGCAAAAGACCCATGAGACCTGACCATTGCTACTGAAGATGACTCTAGGCCTTCCTCATCCAAACAACGAAGGCTTGATTTTGATCGTTCAGGAGGACAGACTGTAACCCAGGGAGATCTGAACAAGCTTGTAGCTGGGTATGTGCTGGTATGTATCCATAGTAGAATCTGTCATTATTAGGCTACTTGTGTTGGTATATAGGCCTATATAATGTAACTTTGAGATTGTTTACATTGAGTGCATTTTGGGGTATAACGGCAAATATATATAACGAGTAGTATAACTAATTACTTTTCCCATGGAGTAATAAGTGCAAGTAATTTGTTTTTGTTGAAAGAAGTAACAAGTAATATGTAATATATTACTTTTTTTGAGTAACAAACACTGCACCCTTTAGATCCTCATTGACAAACAAACTAAACAAAAGCAAAGTCTTCTCATGCTTAGCTGCTTTCCAAAAAAGCTTTTGACTCAATTTGGCATGAGGGCCAAACAACAAGTGTGTGATTAAGATTGGCAAAAAACACAGATTTTTTCCTCAGGGTTGTGAGTTAAGACAGGGATGCTGGTTGAGCCCCTGCGTCTTCAACATAGTGCCTTGCAAAAGTATTCAGGACCTAGAATTGATTGTGTTACAAAGCGGGATTCAAATGGATTGTCAACAATCTACAAAAAAGTGGAAGAACATTTTTTTTTAATTTTGGGGAATAAATAAAAATGTATGACTAAAATATGATCATTGCATATAGTTAGCCCCTTTGTTTAGGCAAGCCTAAATTAGATCTGGGGTAAAATGTGGCTTAACAAATCACGTAATAAGTTACATGGACTCACTGTGTGAAATAATAGGGAAAGGGGGATACCTAGTCAGTTTCACTTCCCCATTTAACCCAACCCATTTGAATAATAAGGGTTGACATGATTTTTGAATGACTAAACCTTCCTATGTACCCCATACATAGAACATGTGTAAGGTCCCTCAGTCAAGTATTGAATTTCCTGCACATATTCAACTACAAAGACCATGGAGCTTTTCGAAAGCCTCATAAAGAAGAGCAGTGATTGGTAGATGGGTAACAATAAATCAGACATTGAATACAGTATATATTTAAGAATGGAAAAGTTAATAATTATGCTGTGGATTATATATTAAACCATCCAGACACATCAAAGATACAATCATCCTTCTAAACGGAACTGCAGGACAGGAATTAAACTTCTCATGGAGGTTATCATGAGGACATCGGAAACAGCTACAGAGTTCAATGTCTGTGATGGTAGAAAAAAGAGGATAGATCAACAACATTATAGTGACTCCGCAAAAATGACCTAAATGACAGAGTGAAAAAAGGAATACAAATATACAGAATAAAAATATTCCAAAACATGCATCTTATATGCAAAAGACACAAAAGTAATAGTGCAAAAAAAATAACAGCAAAGGAATACACTTTTTGGCCTAAACGCAAAGCCTTACAGTGCATTCGGAAAGTATTCAGACCCCTTGACTTTTTCTACATTTTGTTACATTACAGCCTTATTCTAAAATGTTTTTTTTTTTAATTCCCTCATCAATCTACACACAATACCCCATAATGACAAAGCAAAAACAGAAATATATTATTACATAGGTATTCAGACCCTTTGCTATGACACTCGAAATTGAGCTCAGGTGCATCCTGTTTCCATTGACCATCCTTGAGATGTTTCAACAACTTGATTGGAGTCGACCTGTGGTAAATTCAATTGATTGGACATGATTTGGAAAGGCAAACACCTGTCTATATAAGGTCTCACAGTTGACAGTGCATGTCACAGCAAAAACTAAGCTGTGAGGTCAAAGGAAAGCTCCAAGACAGGATTGCGTCGAGGCACAGATCTGGGGAAGGGTACCAAAAAATGTCTGCAGCATTGAAGGATCCTTGGGGACCAAGGACACAGTGGCCTCCATTATCCATAAACAGAAGAAGTTTGGAACCACCAAGACTCTTGCTAGAGCTGGTCGCCCGGCCAAACTGAGCAATCGGAGAGAAGGACCTTGGTCATGGAGGTGATCAAGAACTCGATGGTCACTCTGACAGAGCTCCAGAGTTCCTCTGTGGAGATGGAAGAAACTTCCAGAAGGACAACCATCTCTGCAGCACTCCACCAATCAGGCCGTTATGGAAGAGTGGGCAGACGGAAGCCACTCCTCAGTCAAAGGCACATGGCAGCCCGCTTGGAGTTTGCCAAAAGGCAGCTAAAGGACTCCCAGACCATGAGAAACAAGATTCCCAGACCATGAGAAACAAGATTCTCTGGTCTGATAAAACCAAGATGGAACTCTTTGGCCTGAATGCCAAGCGTCACGTCTGGAGGAAACGTGGCACCATCCCTACAGTGAAGCATGGAGGTGGCAGAATAATGCTGTGGGGATGTGGCAGGGACTGGGAGACTAGTCAGGATCGAGGGAAAAATGAATGGAGCAAAGTACATAGAGATCGTTGATGAAAACCTGTTCCAAAGTGCTCAGGGCCTCAGACTGGGCTGAAGGTTCACCTTCCAACAGGACAATGACCCAAAGCAAACAACCAAGAAAACGCAGGAGTGGCTTCGGGACAAGTCTCTGAATGTCCTTGAGTGGCCCAGCCAGAGCCTGGGCATGAAACCGATCTAACATCTCTGGAGAGACCTGAAAATAGCTGTGCAGCGACGCTCCTCATCCAACCTGACAGAGCTTGAGAGGATCTGCAGAGAAGAATGGGAGAAACTGCCCAAAAACAGGTGTGCCAAGCTTGTAGCGTCATACACAAGAAGACTCGAGGCTGTTATCGCTGCCAAAGGGGCTTCAACAAAGTACTGAGTAAAGGGTCTGAATGCTTATGTAAATATGATATTTCCTTTTTTATATATATACATTTGCAAACATTTCTAAAAACCCCTTTTTGCTTTGCCATTATGGGGTATTGTATGCAGATTGAGGAGGATTGTTTAAAAAAAAAATCAATTTCAGAGTAAGGCTGTGACGTAACAAAATGTGGAAAAAGTCAAGGGGTCTGAAAACTTTCCGAATGCACTGTATGTTTGGGGCAAATCCATCACAACACATCACTGATTATAACTGTCTCCTTAAATTAAGGCATGGAGGTGGCTGCATCATGGTATGGGTATGCTTGACATTGGAAAATACTGGGGAGTTTTTCAGGATAACTTCTTGACACTAGGGGGGCGCCATTTCGACTTTGTAAAAATTCGTTCCCAAATTAAACTGCCTCGTACTCAATTCTTGCTCGTACAATATGCATATTATTATTACTATTGGATAGAAAACACTCTCTAGTTTCTAAAACCGTTGAATTATTTCTCCGAGTGAAACAGAACTCATTCTGCAGCACATTTCCTGTCAGGGAGTGAGATTTCAGAAATCGAGGTCCCTGTTCTAGGGTCAGTTTTAAAAGTCCCCATGCAAGCTATGGGGCTACATGCACTGCATACGCTTTCCTCTAGATGTCAGTAAGCGGGGAGCATTTGAATGGAGTGGATTGCGCAATCTGGGCCACTATAAATGATCATGGAACGAAAGTACCATTCTTTTCAACGGGACATCTGGCGCAAGAGGACATCACAATGGCGTCCTGCAAACGCGTTCGTTTTAGCAGTTCTATATCTCCGGTCATGTTTTTATTCGTTATAGGTGTTAAAGGCATCATAATGTAGTTAATTTAAACCGACTTATAGCAGTTTATATCAGTTTATTGCGATTTTCCTGGATTTCTTTGTGACGCGCTTTCACTAGTTGGGCACCTCTCCAGTGGGTGGCTATCGTTAGCTGCTATTTCTCAATGAGAAGAGGACATCTTTCAACCAAAAGACGATTGTTCTGGAGAAAGGACACTTTGCCCAAGATTCTGATAGAAGCTCGGCAAATAGTAAGCAATCTTTATGTTGTTAATTCGTATTTATGTTGACAAATGTCAAATAATAATTCCGCCATGAATTTCGGTGCGTCTCGCTTTAGCGCACGCTGTATGCTTGAAGTAACGTTAATTTAAAAAATGTAACACAGCGATTGCATTAAGAACTAATTTGTCTTTCATTTGCTGTCCAACTTGTATTTTTTAGTCAAGTTTATGAATAGTTTTCGATTAGAATAGGTGCCTCTCCAAGATGGCGCCGGACAGATTGCTTGAAGTTTTGGCCACTAATCACATTGTATAACCACGAATTGTGCCGCTAAATATGCACATTTTCGAACAAACTCTATATGCATTGTGTAATATGATGTTATAGGACTGTCATCTGAAGAATTCTGAGAAGGTTAGTGAAAAAATGTATATATTTTGGTGGTTTATACGTTATCGCTATTTTTGCCTTGAATCAATGCTGTTGTGATGTTTGCTATTGTGGTAAGCTAATATAACACTATATTGTGTTTTCGCTGTAAAACACTTAGAAAATCTGAAATATTGGCTGGATTCACAAGATCTGTGTCTTTCATCTGCTGTACACTGTGTATTTTTAAGAAATGTTTTATGATGAGTAATTAGATAATACACGATGGTCTCTGTAGTTATTCTAGTCGCTTTGGTGAGAGTTGTGATGGTGGCTGCAATGTAAAACTATGATTTATACCTGAAATATGCACATTTTTCTAACAAAACATATGCTATACAATAAATATGTTATCAGACTGTCATCTGATGAAGTTGTTTCTTGGTTAGTGGCTATTTATATCTTTATTTGGTCGAATTTGTGATAGCTACTGATGGAGTAAAAAAATGATGGAGTAAAAAAGTGGTGTCTTTTGCTAACGTGGTTAGCTAATAGATTTACATATTGTGTCTTCCCTGTAAAACATTTTAAAAATCAGAAATAATGGCTGGATTCACAATATGTGTATCTTTCATTTGGTGTCTTGGACTTGTGATTTCATGAACATTTTATTATATGATATCCCTGTGGCTTTAGGCTAGGCTATGCTAGTCAGCTTTTTTGATGGGGGGGATCCCGGATCCGGGTTTGTGAGGCGTTAGAGGATAAATAGGAATGGGATGGAGCTAAGCAAAGGTAAAATCCTAGAGGAAAACCTGCTTCAGTGTGCTTCACACCAGAGACTGGGAGAGAAATTCACCTTTCAGCAGGGAAATAACCTACAACATAAGGCCAAATCTACACTGGAGTTGCATACCAAGAAGACACTGAATGTATCTGAGTGGCCAAGGTACAGTTTCGACTTAAATCTGCTTGAAAATCTATGGCAAATGTGTTTCTAACATGTATTGACTCAGGGAACTGAATACTTATGCAACGACTATACTTTTTTTTCCTTAATTCTTTCACTTTGACATTAGAGTATTTTGTTTAGATAGTTGACAAAAAAATTACAATTAAATAAATGTTAATCCCACTTAGTAACACAATCAAATGTTAAGAAATCCTATTAGTCTGAATACTTTTCCAAGGCACCGCATATCAATTAATTGGCGAGGGCACTTATTCTTTCAGACCTGGGCCCAAAAAAGGTCTAGTTGCCAAATACAAATTCCATCTACACATCATTGCCTTAGAGCACACAAAGAACTACACCTACCTTTGCCTTAATATCAGCACCACAGGTACCTTCCACAAGGCTGTGAACAATCTGAGAGACAAGGCAAGAAGGGCCTTCTACGCCATCAAAAGGAACATAAAGTTTGACATCCCAATTAGAATTTGTCAAAAAACACTTGAATAGAACCCATTGCCGATGGTTATGAGATCTGTGCTCCACTCGCCAACCAAGAATTCACAAAATGGGAGAAACATCAGATTGAGACTCTGCGTACAACGTAAAAAAAAAACGCCCTCAGTGTACAACGTAAAACTCAAAATAATGCGTGCAGAGCAGAATTAGGACGATACCCGCTAAAAATCCAAATCCAAAAAAGAGCAATTCAATTCTACAACCACCTAAAGGAAGCAATTCTCAAACGTTCCCTTACAAAGCCCTCACCTACTGAGAGATGAACCTGGAGAAGAGTCCCCTCAGCCAGTTGGTTCTGGAGCTCTGTTCACAAACAAAAACAAACTCCACAGAGCCCCAGGACAGCAACACTATTAGACCTAACATAAATCTAAAATAAAATTATTTGGCATATTCGATAGAATCAACTGAAAAACAGAGCAAACTGTAATGATATCTGGCTCTAAACCTGACTGACCTAAAATTAAGAAAAGCTTTGACTATGTACAGACTTGCTATCGAGAGTGGCCATCATAGGCAGACCTGGCTCTCGAGAGAAGACAGGTTATGTGCCCACTTCTCACAAAATGAGGTGGAAACTGAGCTGCACTTCCTAACCTCGTGTCATTTGCACCATCTTTGAGACACATACTGTACTTCCCACAGATCACACAGACCCATGAAGAATTTGTAAAAAAAATATTTGTTAGGAGAAATACAACAGTGTGTGATCACAGAAGCAAGATTTGTGACTTGTTGCCATAAGAAAAGGGCAACCAGCAGAGCACAAACACCATTGTAAATACAACCAATATTTATCTGTTTATTTTCTCTTGTCACGTTTACTATTAATATTTGATAGTTTTTTTTCTCACTTAAGTTGATTGTCTTTCATTTGCTTTGGCAATGTAAACATATGTTTCCCATGTCAATACATCCCTTTGAATTGAACTGAGAAGAGGGATTCTCTGTGTATCCTCTGTGTATCCAAGAGAATTCTCTTCGATTATATTCACAGCCGCATATATTCCCCCCCAAGCAGACACATCGATGGCCCTGAACGAACTTCATTTGACTCTATGTAAACTGGAAACCACATATCCTGAGGCTGCATTCATTGTAGCTGGGGATTTTAACAAGGCTAATCTGAAAGCAAGACTCCCTAAATTCTATCCGGATATCGATTGTGCAACCAGGGTTGGTAAAACCCTGGATCATTGTTATTCTAACTTCCGCGATGCATATAAGGCCCTCCCCCGCCCTCCCTTCAGAAAAGCTGACCACGACTCCATTTTGTTGCTTCCAGCCTATAGACAGAAACTAAAACAGGAAGCTCCCGCGCTCAGGTCTGTTCAATGCTGGTCCGACCAATCTGATTCCACGCTTTAAGATTGCTTCGATCAAGTGGACTGGGATAACATTGACGAATACGCTGATTCGGTGAGCGAGTTTATTAGCAAGTGCATCGGCGATGTCGTACCTACAGCAACTATTAAAACATTCCCAAACCAGAAACCGTGGTTTGATGGCAGCATTCGCGCGAACCTGAAAGTGCGAACCACTGCTTTTAATCAGGGCAAGGTGACCGGAAACATGACCGAATACAAACAGTGTAGCTATTCCCTCCGCAAGGCAATCAAACAAGCTAAGCGTCAGTATAGAGACAAAGTAGAGTCACAATTCAACGGCTCAGACACAAGAGGTATGTGGCAGGGTCTACAGTCTATCACGGATTACAAAAAGAAAACCAGCCCCGTAACGGACCAGGATGTCTTGCTCCCAGACAGACTAAACAACTTCTTTGCCCGCTTTGAGGACAATACAGTGCCACTGACAAGGCCCGCTAACAAAACCTGCGGACTCTCCTTCACTGCAGCCAACGTGAGTAAAACATTTAAACGTGTTAACCCTCGCAAGGCTGCAGGCCCAGACGGCATCCCCAGCCGCGTCCTCAGAGCATGCGCAGACCAGCTGGCTGGTGTGTTTACGGACATATTCAATCAATCCTTATCCCAGTCTGCTGTTCCCACATGCTTCAAGAGGGCCACCATTGTTACTGTTCTCAAGAAAGCTAAGGTAACTGAGCTAAACGACTACCGCCCCGTAGCACTCACTTCCGTCATCATGAAGTGCTTTGAGAGACTAGTCAAGGACCATATCACCTCCACCCTACCTGACAACCTAGACCCACTCCAATTTGCTTACCGCTCCAATAGATCCACAGACGACGCAATCGCAACCACACTGCACACTGCCCTAACCCATCTGGACAAGAGGAATACCTATGTAAGAATGCTGTTCATCGACTACAGCTCAGCATTTAACACCATAGTACCCTCCAAACTCATCATCAAGCTCGAGGCCCTGGGTCTCGACCCCCCCCTGTGCAACTGGGTACTGGACTTCCTGATGGGCTGCCCCCAGGTGGTGAGGGTAGGTAACAACATCTCCACTCCGCTGATCCTCAACACTGGGGCGCCACAAGGGTGCGTTCTGTATCCTCTCCTGTACTCCCTGTTCACCCATGACTGCGTGGCCATGCACGCCTCCAACTCAATCATCAAGTTTGCAGACGACCCTACATTGGTAGGTTTGATTACCAACAACGACGAGACGGCCTACAGGGAGGAGGCGAGGGGCCTCGGAGTGTGGTGTCAGGAAAATAAACTCACACAACGTCAACAAAACAAAGGAGATGATCGTGGACTTCAGAAAACAGCAGAGGGAGCACCCCCCTATCCACATCGACGGGACAGTAGTGGAGAGGGTTGTAAGTTTTAAGTTCCTCGGCGTACACATCACGGACAAACTGAAATGGTCCACCCACACAGACAGCGTGGTGAAGAAGGCGCAGCAGCGCCTCTTCAACCTCAGGAGGCTGAAGAAATTCGGCTTGTCACCAAAAGCACTCACAAACTTTTACAGATGCACAATCGAGAGCATCCTGTCAGGCTGTATCACCGCCTGGTACGGCAACTGCTCTGCCCACAACCGTAAGGCTCTCCAGAGGGTAGTGAGGTCTGCAATACGCATCACCGGGGGCAAACTACCTGCCCTCCAGGACACCTACACCACCCGATGTCACAGGAAAACCATAAAGATCATCAAGGACAACAACCACCCGAGCCACTGCCTGTTCACCCCGCTATCATCCAGAAGGCGAGTTCAGTACAGGTGCATCAAAGCAGGGACCGAGAGACTGAAAAACAGCTTCTATCTCAAGGCCATCAGACTGTTAAACAGCCACCACTAACATTGAGTGGCTGCTGCCAACATACTGACTCAACTCCAGCCACTTTAACAAAGTCACATTTTATGGAAAAATGTATCACTAGCCACTTTAAACAATGCCACTTTTATATGGCTACATACCCTACATTACTCATCTCATATGTATATACTGTACTCTATACCATCTACTGCATCTTGCTATCTTGAGGTAATACATGTATCACTAGCGACTTTAAACAATGGCACTTTTATATGTTTACATACCCTACATTACTCATCTCATATGTATATACTGTACTCAATACCATCTACTGCATCTTGCCTATGCCGTTCTGTACCATCACTCATTCATATATGTTTATGTACATATTCTTCATTCCTTTACACTTGTGTGTATAAGGTAGTTGTTGTGAAATTGATAGGTTAGATTACTCGTTGGTTATTACTGAATTGTCGGAACTAGAAGCACAAGCATTTCTCTACACTCGCATTAACATCTGCTAACCATGTGTATGTGACAAATACAATTTGATTTGATTTGAAAGTGCAATTCTTCCATGAGACGGATTTATCCTCACATATTCGTCATGCTGCGCTCACATTGAGCTTGGATTTCATGACATGATATTTTAGGCAATGTCGGCTATCGAGCCACAGCAATGACTTGCTGCCTGTGAACTCTCTTCTTATCGTGGTTACTTTGGAGCAGAAATGGGAAGGAATGATATGTAGCAAGTGGCTAGTCTTCCCTGGGTGGTCTAGAGGTTTGTTTTACAAGTATTTGCTCAGACACCATCAATTTTGCTTCATAACTGACCTCAGTACAAATTGTACAAGAAATAACTCAGAAATGATGGGAAAAGTGCTGCAGAAATTGTTGTGTTGGGAGCAAACTGGGCTGAGAGCAGAGAAAGAGAGAGCCGTTGCTTAGTTGACGATAAGGCTGGAGAGTGGGTCTGCCTTCCTGCGCCTGGTAAAAACTGCTTGCAGTTTTAATGGCATGTTTGCTTAATCCACTTCACTGGGCTGCTGGAGGCAATCTTTAGACGTTACTTTTTTTCTAAGATGGCTGTTGGTGACACAAAGCCCCTGCATTGCCATACTCAGAGATGCTAAGCCCTGGCAATGTTGTGTTCTGCTCAGAGCTGTGAAATTCACAGAAATCCACTGGTACTCTATCCACTGGACCTGTTTAATTTCTACGGCTCAGACCTAGCCTTCACAGGGCCTACTGAAACAAGGCATGTGTACAGTATTGTTGTATTGGCTATGCTGTTGTTGCTATCTACAGTCCCATCCCATTTTATCCTGGTCTATAATGGGCATTGACCTTCGGCTGCAGCCTGGCACACGTCATGCCCTTCTAGTCTCTAAACAATTTAAATGTTTTTTTTAGATAAAAAAACCCCATGCTGCATATGGAACAATGTTTTCTGGGCTCAGGGGGAACATGCATTAGGGCTTAATTATATTACCAGGAGCTCCAGCACCCCCGTAATGCCTCGTGGGGCAAGAGCATACAGTAAAATGGTCTCCCAGAATGAAATTAGACTAGTGGTATTCAAGCTTTTCAGCTGGGTCTGATTTTTTTCCTCAATCATATCTGGGGACCCCATTTTTTCAGCAATAATTTCTTGCGACACCACCTCAACCCAAATATAATGACACAACCTTAGTCATTAAATTTAGATTTTTACATCAACAAATAACCTTTCATTACATTTTCATCTGTTATCAAAATAAAAAGAAACCAATAAATATATTTACTCAATTAAATGAATTCTTCAAATTTTCTTTCTCAAAAAAGTTTGAATATTGTCCCATAGAATAATCTGGACTATTAATTTCTTGTTCCCCAAAAATACATTATAACTATCATTTTCGCAACCCCACTACAGTTCCCTCGCAAACCAGACTTTGAATACCAATGAATTTGGTAGGTAGACCCATAGAGCATATAAATATGAGTTATATTTTGTTGTTCTGGGATGGAAAATGTTCCAAGAATATGAATTTACTTTCTGATATGGGATACTGAATTGCAGTATATTGCATCGCCATATGAAAAACTGAAGAGCCCACAGCAGGCTACATTATCATGTCCCTGTCACGATCGTCGTAATAATATTCAGACCAAAGCGCAGCGTGAAATCGGTTCGACGGGACTGGACGCCGTGCCTGGACTGGACTTCGGCGCAGAGGAAGGCTCCTGCCATGGAGCGGGACTGGACGCCGTGCCTGGACTGGGCACCGGCGCAGAGGAAGGCTCCGGCATTGGAGCGGGACTGGACGCGTGCCTGGCCTTGGAGCGGGACTGGACGCGTGCCTGGACTGGGCACCGGCGCAGAGGAAGGCTCCTGGCCATGGAGCGGGACTGAACGCCGTGCCTGGACTGGACATCGGCACAGAGGAAGGCTCCGGCCTTTAGGAGGTCCCGGACTGTGGACCGTCGTAGGAGGTTCCGGACTGTGGACCGTCGTAGGAGGTTCCGGACTGTGGACCATCGTAGTTGGTTCCGGACTGTGGACCGTCGTAGGAGGTTCCGGATTGTGGACCGTCGCAGGAGGTTCCGGACTGTGAACCGTCGCCGGAAGCTCTGGACTGTGAACCGTCGCCGGAAGCTCTGGACTGTGAACCGTCGCCGGAAGATCTGGACTGTGAACCGTCACCGGAAGCTCTGGACTGTGAACCGTCGCCGGAAGCTCTGGACTGGGAACCGTTGCCGGAAGCTCTGGACTGGGGACCGTCGCCGGAAGCCTGGTGCGTGGAGCTGGCACAGCTGGCACCTGACTGGTGACACGCACTTCAGGGCGAGTGCGAGGAGCAGGCACAGGACGCACCGGACTGGGGAGGCGCACTGGAGGCCTAGTGCGTGGAGCCGGCACATCTGGTACCGGACTGGTGACACACACTTCAGGGCAAGTGCGAGGAGCGGGCACAGGACGTACCGGACTGGGAAAGCGCACTGGAAGCCTGGTGCATGGAGCCGGCACAGGTGGCACCGGACTGGTGACACGCACTTCAGGGCAAGTGCGAGGAGCATGCACCGGACGTACCGGCTTGAGGAGGCGCACTGGAGGTCTAGTGCGTGAAGCAGGCACAGGTAGTACCGGACTGGTGACACGCACTTCAGGGCAAGTGCGAGGAGCGGGCACAGAACGTACCGGACTGGTGACACGCACTTCAGGGCAAGTGCGAGGAGCATGCACCGGACGTACCGGCTTGAGGAGGCGCACTGGAGGCCTGGTGCCGGCACAGGTGGTACCGGACTGGTGACACACACGTCAGGGCAAGTGCGAGGAGGAGACACAGGACGTACTGGGCTGTGATGGTGTAGAGCCGGCACACATGGTACTGGACAGATGACACGCTCCTCAAGGCGAGTGTGGAGAGCTGGCGCAGGACGTACTGGGCTGTGGAGGCGTACTGGAGACCTGGTGCGTGGAGCCTGCTAGCACGCTCCTCAGGACGAGTACGGAGAGCTGACTCAGGTGGCATCAAACTAATAACACGCTTCTTAGGGCGAATGTCGTGCATCATACACCAACATAACTACTCTCTCATTTCTCTCTCCTCCAATTTCTCCATCAACTCACTGACGGTCTCTGACTCTCTCCATTCACTCTCTTCCAATTTCTCCATCTTCTCCCAGATTGGCTCTGGTTCACTCCTAGGCTCTGCCGACCACCCCGTGTGCCCCTCCCCAAAACATTTTTGGGGCTGTTCTTTGGACTTTCGTTGTGGCCGCGAACCCCGGCGTCGTCGCTGTCTTCCCTTCTCTCCTTGCGTCTGCTTCCAAGGAAGGCTTTCGTGTCCTCCCATTATTTCCTCCCAAGTCCAGGATATCTTCTCCTCCTTGATCTCCTCCCAACCCCAGGATACCTTCTCCTCCTGGGCACGCTGCTTGGTCCTGGTGTGGTGGGATCTTTTTTCACGATTGTCTTAATAACATTCAGACCAAAGCGCAGCGTGAAATTGGTTCGACATTTTATTAGAAGTGAACCGCACAAAAAAACAATAAAGCGCAAACGACACGTGAAGCTATGGAGTGCTCACAGGGAACTACACATAAACAAGATCCCACAAAAAAACAGTGGGAAAATGGCTGCCTAAATATGATCCCCAATCAGAGACAACGCTAAACAGCTTCCTCTGATTGGGAACCATACCAGGCCAACATAGAAATAAAACAACCTAGATTACCCACCCTAGTCACAACCCGACCTAACCAAAATAGAGAATAAAAAGGCTCTCTATGGTCAGGGCGTGACAGTTCCCCACCCCTTGGGAGCATGGACGTTATGAACATCCTGCTACCTTATTATTACACCATATATTTCACATCCGCTGCATTTACCCTTACATTGATTTTTGGAACAATAAAAAAATATATGCACCATATGATTAATCCAGCAGAGACCTCGAGAAGTCACCTATAGGTGATGCACAACTCAAGCCCCTAAGAACAACAGCTTCCAAAAAATGTACTCCCCTTATGCCAATTTCTTTGGTTCATTGGTTAACACATGTTTCTTAAAGTACACACAAGCCTACTGTGGATGTTGTTTCACCCAATATTGTAAATAGTAAATATGATGCTATATGTGGAGATCTACTAACAGCGATGATCTCTTCAATATGAGGGATTTGTGCATCATTGACTGTGTGGGCTGATGAGTGTTGCTCTGAGGCCAGGTCATGACGCTTCAAAGACTCCAGACTCTGCTCTTATCCCTCCTGCCATTTACACACAGTGACATGCTCATTTGGGTCTCAACATGAGGCTCCCCCTCTTGCTCTCTGTTTCTCTCTATGTTTCTCTCTCTGTTTCTAACTCTCTCTCTCTGTTTCTAACTCTCTCTCTCTCTCTCTCTCTCTCTCTCTCTCTCTCTCTCTCTCTCTCTCTCTCTCTCTCTCTCTCTCTCTCTCTCTCTCTCTCTCTCTCTCTCTCTCTCTCTCTCTCTCTCTCTCACTGTCTCTTTCACTGTCTCTCTCTTTTAGGGTTCTCTCTATCTGTTTCTATTTGTTTCTCTCTCCCTTTTATTCTCCTCTTTGTCTCTCTTTCTCACTATCCCTCGTTTTCTCTCTGTCTAACCCCCCTTCTCTCTCATCAGTGACCTGCCTGCCTTAACAACCCCAGTTGTCTTCCTGCCTCCCTGTGATGCCCACAGCATACCAAACCACGTACCCACCCACACCGCCAATCTCCTCCACTCAGTCAGTCAATAGCCTCAGAAGGTCCTAAGTAAATGCCATATTTTATTTCTAAGTGCACTATCCTATTATTATAAAAAGAGCATGTTGAATACTGACTCACCTCCAGAGCTGTAGCATAGGCTACACTCTACACAGCCTATACCCATAGTGCTCTAGAATTTCATATTATCCCTTAGTTCTGGAGGCGTTTTCTTTTAATACTCCAAGGTATCCGATTAAAAGCAAATTCAATTACTCACTTGCCCTACCTTCCTGTTGTTGACAGCAGGAAAACAATGTGGTCTGAAATGAAAATGACCCTTTCCTTTGTATGAATGAAAGCATGTTTGCTAACTCATTATGGTCTCTAGGTCTTAAAAAGACCAATTTGAAGCTCATGTTTTCTTTTCAAATCATTTTTTTTTTCTTTTCAAATCATTTTCAGACAGCTGGGCCAGTAATGTATTTCCATTTATTCATCGACCTACATAAGTGTGCAGTATTATTGAAATGGTCCATCTTGTTTAGGTCATCTCATAGCTTATTTGAATATGAATTCAGGTCCCGGCACATTTCACCAGACTAACTACCCCACAGAAGATGTCATTTGAGTTTTTGTGAATGGAAAACCCAAATGAACAGTGGCTTTCCTGCACCTTGAGATATCCCCAATGGAAACGGCTGAGTATGAAAACAACATTTTATTCAAATTTGCATCTCTTTATCGCCACTTTTTTTTTAAGCACAAACACTTCTAAACTGCACAGTTCCCTGTGGACCTTGAAAGAGTTTTGGATCCCAACCTGGGGCCCCTGTGTCAATCCCTGATATTACCCTGAGAGTAACAGAGTAACATAGAGTGATGATGAGCTCCCGAGGGACACAATCTTATCTGTAAATCCATCTGATCAACACCGGGTATGATAGGAGATGGACGATGAAAAGCCCACAATCCTTCTGGATCAAGGGGACACATGACAGAAGATATGGCGCCTCTCGGCTTGCTCTATGCTGTGAACTATAGCATGTTGATTTATTTCAACAAGATAAAGCCTGCCAGCATTCCCTTCCTGTCCAGGGGCTTTGGCTTTCTCCGATGGCGTTTTTGGATGATGTCACTGTTTATTGTGTGTTAGGGCTGTTGCTCATGGCTCAGCACTCGGTGCATAAGCATGGAGATAATATGTGCATGTTGTCAGATTACCTGGAGGGCATCAAGCTCCCTCGCACATCCTCTAACGCTTCCACTCTCTCTCACTCTTTCTCGCTCACCCTTTCTCTCTCACACTTACTCTCTCCCTCTCACTCTGACTAACACGTCCTCCAGGCTGTGGGGGTCTAGGGGGACATCCGTCTCTTTGTGGCCTTGTGGCCCAGTGGCCCTCAGAGGCAATGAGCAGTGACATGAGCAGCCTGACTCTGGAGCATCAAGCCTGCTTGGAGCTCAAAATAAAGGCCCGGATGATCTGTTCCCTTCTGCCCGGTCCGGCCCCCAACTGTCCCTTCTGGACGCTCTCTCCACTGACACTGAAGGAAGGTCACACTATCCTCCTCCACTGGCTCACCACGAGGGTTCGTCCTTTCCCCTCTGTTGTTTGTACTGTATACCAATGGTTGTCAGAGTAATCACGACTCTAGGCATATCATTTAGTTTGCAGATAACTCGGTTATCTTGAGTCTTTCACAGGATGAAGAGGTGAGGAGTTTGTTAGCTGGTGGCCCAGTGGTGGAGGAGTTTGTTGGATGGTGTGACCACTCCTATTTAGAACGTATTACTTAATGTCAAGAAAACCAAGGATATGGCTATTGATTTCCGGATGAGCTCCCTGCCACCAATACAGACTCTGATTGATGGATAGCCAGTGGAGATTGTATTAATCAACAAAGGCCTGTAACTAGGCCACTAAGGAGCATTCAATGTCATCTTGGTAAGCAACTCCAGTGTATCTTTGGCCTTGTGTTTTAGGTTACTGCTGAAAAGTGAATTTGTCTCCCAGTGTCTGTTGGAAAGCAGATTGAAGCAGGTTTTTGCTTATGCTTAGCTCCATTCCGTGTCTTTTTATCCCCCCCAAAAATGACCTAGTCCTTGCTGATGACAAGCATACCCATAACATGATGCAGCCACCACTATGCTTGAAAATATGAATTCTCAGTTAGTGGTACTCAGTGATGTGTTGTGTTGGATTTGCCCCAAACATATCTCTTTGTATTCAGGTCATAAAGTTAATTTCTTTGCCATTTTTTGCAGTTTTACTTTAGTGCCTTATTACAAACAGGATGCATGTTTTGGATTTATTTTCTGTCATTTAGATTAGTATTGTGTAGTAACTACAATGTTGCTGATCTATCCTCAGTTTTCTCCTATCCTAACTGTTGGCCTCTTGGTGAAATCCCTGAGCGGTTTCCTTCCTCTCCAGCAGTTAGGAAGGACGCCTGTATTTTTGTAGTGACTGGGTGTATTGATACACCATCCAAAGAGTAATTAATAACTTCACTATGCTAAAAGGGAAATTCAATGTCTGCTTTTTTTTTTTTTTACCCATCTACCATTAGGTGGTCTTCTTTGCGAGGAATTGGAACACCTCCCTGGTCTTTGTGGTAAATCTGTGTTTGAAATTCCCTGCTCGATTGAGGGACCTTACAGATAGGTAGTCATGAGGTAGTCATTAAAAAATTATGTTAAACACTATTATTGCACACAGAGTGAGTCCATGTAACTTATGTGACTTGTTAAGCAAATGTTTACTCCTAAAAAAAATAAAAACATCATTCCACTTTGACATTATGGGTGTAGGCCAGTGACACAAAATCTCAATTGAATCCATTTAAATTTCCGGCTGTAACACAACAAATTGTAGAACAATTCAAGGGGTATGAATACTTTCTGAAGGCACTGCACATTAAAATGTTTCTGCCATTTCTTGATTTCATACTTCTCAATTCCACCGGAGCAAAAGAGGTAAAAGCTCTTATCCCTTGTCAGATCTACTATTTGGATGTTTTTTCTTTAGACATATCTTTGTATGCCTACATGGTGTGCAGTTGTACAAGTAGGAAAACAGACAGACAGGTAGACAAAATGTGATACAGCAACATACATTTTCAGTGAGCTGGTTGGATGAAGCAATGACAGGATAATGAATAGCACAAGCTTTCACATACAGTGATGGGAATAATGACACAAAAGCACTCCAAAAATCAAAGCCTAATGCATGCAGACCTTTCATAAAGACCATTAAAGGGGAAATCTGCAGTTTAAACAACAACAAAGCTACACCCCGCCACTGATTTGGTAAGCAGCTGAGGGATAGGGCTGGAGAAATGTAACCACTCTCATAGACAGAGCTATAGATGCAAGAACTGGCCATCCATTAGATTAAAATTAAAGTTTAAACCTAAACCATGTTTTGAGGCAATACAGTGTTTCTTTACAATTACATTGTTTACAAACTCATTTGGAGTGTGATGGAATATGACAGTTGAACTAAGATCATGAGGCATTTATAAGTAATTTTATTATTAAAGACTAATTAACACTATTTTAAAATATAAAAAAATTGACGTAGCAGACGTAGATTTCCCCTTTAAGATGAGGGATGACATCAGCTGTGCCTTGGTAAAGTAACTGCCCAGTGTTTCCAGATTTCTATGAAAAATGACCTGTAATTGCTTACAATATGAGTGAAAGAGTTTTCCTTCCAAAATATCTAAATTAAGTATGTTAAAAGGCAGCTTTTCTGTGTTGGAATGGTGTGGGTGTACCCCAACAACAAAATGGTGTGGCCTTATACTGGTAATTAAAAATATTAATGCAAGTAGATTGCTGATTGGCCACCTCATCCTCCTCTAGACCACTTATTAACCACCTCATCCTGCTCAGGGAGGTGACATCATGTTCTATGAGGAAATAGTAAGCATTTTTGAAATGGTCTGTTTGAAATGTTTGTTTTTTAAAGTATTTTTTCTCCAATTTATGATTTGACCACAAATACGAGTATAGGACGAGTCAACAGAATTATTTGAATATGAGTTAACAGAATATGAACTTTTAAAGTGAGATTTCCACAGGGCAGTTACTTTAAGATGGCTTCCACTTCAAGAATGAGGATTTCTAAATGTCAGCCAATGAAAGGGGTACCAGTATATAAGAAGAAGAGGCTCAACGACTGAGAAGCTTTTAGACATCCGGTAACATCTAATATGTCTGTTAACAAGACATTAGATCAGCCCCACAGCACATATCTCCCCAATGATTAGTTAGTGATGAAAAGCAGTTCTGACAGAATGGTTCATCTATCCTACTGGGTGTGCGGCATTTGTTCCAGCCCAGCACTAACACATCTGTTTCAAATACTGTAATCAACTAATCACAGTTATTAGTCTGAACCTGTAGCTGAATCAAGTGTATTAGTGCTGGGCTAAAACTGCTCCAGACCGTGATCCCCTGTTCCCTCCCTTCTAACACTGCATAAACCTGCATTATGACAGAAGCTTTGAACGGCGAGGCACACTCACCTTCTGGCTCACCACACAGTGTGCACTGTGATTCTACAGACCAAGAGAGAACCAAGAGAGACAAGAGCACATTGTTACCATCAGATACTGTGCATGTGGTCAAGATGAGATAGAACAGTGAGATGGCATTGATTTGAGTGGCTGGTCAATTCATAACTCATTGATCAAACAACGTTACAACAAGAGCACAACATACAAGGACAGCATTTTCAAGTGTTTTTTTTAACCAGTTTTGTTACCATAGAAACTCAGCAACCATGCATAATATAGAGATAAGGAGAGATGTGAGTACCCACATAGATGATATGATGGTAGCATTGTAGAGACAGGAATCAAAGTAAAAAACACAATATAGATTTATCACTGCCACTACCATTGAATACAATGCCAAAACAACAGACAGGCAACCCAACGCTCATCTCAAAATAGAAACATAATAATGAATATTGATTTACATCCACGTGCTATCAATCATTTATACCCTTTGTATTAGGCCCCCTCTTGAGGAGTGTCAAAATGCCACCTTCCATTATGCCACAGTATGATTACCATGCAAACACAAGCATTAGTTTTAGTGTGTTTATAGCTTTACAAAAGCATGTAAATTAGTTTGATAGGGCAGTATTTGTAATTACAATTGTTTACCTTTCTCCTCCTAAAGCATACAGTGGATAAGTACCCTACGGTGGCTGTGTGTGTGTGTGTGTGTGTGTTTTATTTTGACAGGGAGTCATGCTGAGACCAAGGTGTCTTTGACAGATGAGCCCTGTATTTACATCAATACACATCAATACTGTGTACATTACACACATCAATGCATGAACGTGTGTTTTGGTCTCCCGAGTGGCGCAGCGGTCTAAGTCGCTGCATCTCAGTGCTAGAGGCGTCACTACAGAACCTGGTTTGATCCCAGGCTGTATCACAACCGGCCGTGATCAGGAGTCCCATAGGGCGGCGCACAATTGGCCCAGCGTCGTCCGGGTCAGGTGATGGTTTGACCGGGATGAGCCGTCATTGTAAAATAAGAATTTGTTCTTAACTGACTTTCCTAATAAAAGTTAAATAAAAATAACACAAAAAATGAAAACCAAAACACATTCATAGAAAATACACATTCTTTAGTTTAATCAGCCTTTTGAATTGCCCTAGAGGCACCAATTCATAACATTTTTGAGAGCTTTGATGATTATTCTACAAGTAAGGTGCAAAAAAACTAAAAGCAAATTTACCTAACTTAGTAGAGATCAAAGGGATCTCCAGAGTTAGTCAGCCCTGAGACTGGGTCGTGTATTTCGTACATCTGTAAGTTAACAAAGAAGTAAGGTACGGCGGAGGTTTATGCAGGTGGGCTTTATATAGAAAAAGAGTGCCATGCATTGATCTACAGACTTTAAAGAGGGCCGGGCTACTTTCTGATCCAGAATGCAGTGATGTGTACTGAAACTATCACCCGTAATAAAGCATAGTTCGCTATGATAAACTGTGTCCAAAGGCTTCAATAGTGACAGCTGCCTTCATATAGACAATATCGCCATAGTCTATAACCGGTATGAATGTTGACTGAATTATGTGTTTTCTGCTATTAAATGAAAGGCATGAACTACTCCTATAAAAGAAGGCCATTTTAATTTCAAATGTCTTACCTAACTCATCAACATGCTTTTTGAAAGATAGCTTTTTGTCAATACAGATACTTAGAAGTGGAGACATGATTGATGAGTGCACCAACCAATGTACATACAGTGCATTCGGAAAGTATTCAGACCCCTTGACTTTTTCCACATTTTGCTACATTACAGCCTTATTCTAAAATGTATTCAATTGTTTTTTTTACTCATCAATCTACACACAATACCCCATAATGACAAAGCAAAAACAGATTTAGACACTTTTGCAAAGTTATCAAAAATAGAAAAGAAGAAATATCAAATTTACATAAGTATTCAGACCCTTTACTCAGTACTTTGTTGAAGCACCTTTGGCAGCGATTACAGCCTTGAGTCTTCTTGGATATGACACTACAAGCTTGGCACACCTGTATTTGGGAGTTTCTCCCATTCTTCTCTGCAGATCCTCTCAAGCTCAGTCAGGTTGGATGGGGAGGTCTCTCGAGATTTTCGATCACGTTCAAGTCCAGGCTCTGGCTGGGCCACTCAAGGACAATCAGAGACTTGTCCCGAAGCAACTCCTGCGTTGTCTTGGCTGTGTGCTTAGGGTCGTTGTCCTGTTGGACAGTGAACCTTCGCCCCAGGATGAGGTCCTGAGCACTCTGGAGCAGGTTTTCATTAAAGATTTCTCTGTACTTTGCTCCGTTCATCTTTCCCTCGATCCTGACTAGTCTCCCAGTCCCTGACGCTGAAAAACATCCCGACAGCATGATGCTTCCACCAACATGATTCACCGTAGGGATGGTGCCAGGTTTTCTCCAGACGGGACGCTTGGCATTCAGGCCAAAGAGTTCTATCTTGGTTTCATCAGACCAGAGAATATTGTTTCTCATGGTCTGAGAGTATTTAGGTGCATTTGGCAAACTCCAAGCGGGCTGTCATGTGCCTTTTACTGAGGAGTGATTTCCGTCTGGCCACTCTTCCTGAAAAGACTGATTGGTGGAGTGCTGCAGAGATGGTTGTCCTTCTGGAAGATTCTCCCATCTCCACAGAGGAACTCTGGAGCTCCTTCAGAGTTCTTGATCACCTCCCTGACCAAGGCCCTTCCCTCCGATTGCTCAGTTTGGCCTGGCAGCCAGCTCTAGGAAGAGTCTTGGTGGTTCCAAACTTCTTCAATTGAAGAACGATGGAGGCCACTTTTTTGGGGACCTTCAATGCTACAGAATTTGTATTGGTGTTCTTCCCCAGATCTGTGTCTCGACACAATTCTGTCTTGGAGTTCTACGGACAATTCCTTCGCCCTCATGGCTTGGTTTTTGATCCAACATACACTGTCAACTTATATGGACAGGTGTGTGCCTTTACAAATAATGTCAAATCAATTGAATTTACTACAGGTGGACTCCAATCAAGTTATAGAAACATCTCAAGAATGATCAATGGAAACAGGATGTACCTGAGCTCAATTTAGAGTCTAATATCCAAGGGTCTGAATACTTCTGTATTTCTTTTCAATCATTTTAAAACCTGGTTTCGCCTTGTCATTATGGGGTATTGTGTGTAGATTGAGGAGGGAAACAAGTTATTTAATCCATTTTAGAATAAGGCTGTAATGTAACAAAATGTGGAACAAGTAAAAGGGGTCTGAATACTTTCGAATGCACTATATGCATAAATCATCAGATACATTTGTATGTGATTTTGAGAATAACATATACTTGGTTTGACCTGTATTAAGTACCATTTTCAATTCAATAAAGGCTTTCTGCAAAGTAATGAAGGCAGATAAAACCTCCAAAAGAGCCTGTTCAACCTTGGGGGCAATAGCATACACAACAGTCTCATCTGCATACAGGTGCACGCAACCAACATTGTTTTTATAGACAGTAAAAAGTACAGGACCTAAAATGTATCCCTGTGGGACAGCTTTTGTAATATTAAGGAAACTTGACTTAACACCATTAGAAAAAACACATTGGGTCTTGTCGGTCGAGTAATTTTCTAACCAATTACATGACGCCTGTTCCATACCGATTGCAGAGAATCTTTTAATCAATAAAGAGTGATCAACAATATTGAAAGCCTTGGATAAGTCAATAAAGAGGGCAGCACAGTGCTTCCTCCTGTCCATACCCTTAACCGCATAATTTAAAACCAAGGTTACAGCAGAGGTGGTGCTATGACTCGGCCAGAAACCAGACTTGTGAACACTTCGAATATATCTCGTAGCTAGGATGGATTTAAGCTGACAGTTGATTAAGGATTTTTTTTTAAATTGCTAGGCAAGACAATTTCAACATTGGGATGATAATTATTTCGGTCAGATGGGTCCCCACTTTTGTGGAGAGAGAGCACACGGGCCACCTTCCAAACCCTGGGGATAGCACCCAAGATAATAGTCAGATTCAAAATATGTGTCAATGACCCCACAATCAGGGGAGCAGAAAGCTGCAGCAAGATAAGATCAAGGAAATCAGCCCCAGTGGATTTTTAAAAGCGAGGCATCTAGCACATCACAAGCAGAGAGTTGTTGAAATGAGAACCAAGATGCGCTAGAAGGTGACTGATCTTCCATCGAGCCAATTGGAGGCTGGGGGAGGGTGGAGCAGTCGACTGACTGACCAGGGTCAATTAAACCACCATTTATTTGAAATAAAAAGCCTGCCGAGATAAAATACTAAAAGCATCACTTCTCAAATGTTTGTGCATGTGTATGCGTTCAATATACTCTATGTCTGTCTGTATGTCTGCGCGTTTCCAATATGCTTTCAAAAACAAGATTAACAAGATATTTGTTCCTGGAGTCAGACACACACTCCCATAATGAACTCAGGCAGAATTGATGATGATGAGAATGATTTCCCCCCAGACTAATACGTCTGCTAGACTTGTTCTACTCCATGCTTTCTCTGAGGCCTATACACCAGCTGTGCATGTCGTGCCCTTAAAGCGGCTCTCCTTCACCAGTTTACTGAAGGGGCCAGAGGAGCCTCTCTGTCGCTACACCAAGGGCCTCCTTCCTCTAATCGGATCAATTAGCTGCTAGATTAGATAAACAACAACCTTGTCCCCCCCAGGCTGAACATGAGAGATGTAGCTACAAACCAGCAGCATTACTACAGCTTGTCCCTGCAACAGCTGGGAAGGTATACACGCACGCACACGCGCACACTTCACCAGCAACCTGAACTGCACTCCTCCACTCTCCGTCTATCCTCTGCTGACCTTGCTCTGCCTGGGGTAATGGTGGTTTACAGTGTTTGGCAGGAGCACAGCACTGGAGTGAAGGAGCACTTTTTAAGGTTCAAGGCAATGTGTCACTGCTCTGCTATACTCTCATCACATGGCCCACAGACAAGAGCCTCTCCTATGTAGTGCCTGCTGTCCAGTTGGACACAGCACCAGAGTAATGGCTGTTATTGATTAGGTGGGAACGCTGTAGACAATGTGAGAACTGCACTGTACTGTTATTTGTGACTTTTGCTCCCTGGTTAAGTGGTAATTCCTTGAACAATAGCAGGACTTCAGTGTCATGTCTATATACTGTATGTCATGTCTATATACTGCTCCGCACTGCTAAAGCTAACTCTCTCTCAGTCTGCTCTCATCCTTCTAGACCTATCGGCTGCCTTTGATACTGTGAACCATCAGATCCTCCTCTCCACCCTCTCCGAGTTGGGCATCTCCGGCGCGGCCCACGCTTGGATTGCGTCCTACCTGACAGGTCGCTCCTACCAGGTGGCGTGGCGAGAATCTGTCTCCGCACCACGTGCTCTCACCACTGGTGTCCCCCAGGGCTCTGTTCTAGGCCCTCTCCTATTCTCGCTATACACCAAGTCACTTGGCGCTGTCATATCCTCACATGGTCTCTCCTATCATTGCTATGCAGACGACACACAATTAATCTTCTCCTTTCCCCCTTCTGATAACCAGGTGGCGAATCGCATCTCTGCATGTCTGGCAGACATATCAGTGCGGATGACGGATCACCACCTCAAGCTGAACCTCGGCAAGACGGAGCTGCTCTTCCTCCCGGGGAAGGACTGGCCGTTCCATGATCCCGCCATCACGGTTGACAACTCCATTGTGTCCTCCTCCCAGAGTGCTAAGAACCTTGGCGTGATCCTGGACAACACCCTGTCGTTCTCAACTAACATCAAGGCGGTGACCCGTTCCTGTAGGTTCATGCTCTACAACATTCGCAGAGTACGACCCTGCCTCACACAGGAAGCGGCGCAGGTCCTAATCCAGGCACTTGTCATCTCCTGTCTGGATTACTGCAACTCGCTGTTGGCTGGGCTCCCTGCCTGTGCCATTAAACCCCTACAACTCATCCAGAACGCCACAGCCCGTCTGGTGTTCAACCTTTCCAAGTTCTCTCACGACACCCCGCTCCTCCGCTCTCTCCACTGGCTTCCAGTTGAAGCTCGCATCCGCTACAAGACCATGGTGCTTGCCTACGGAGCTGTGAGGGGAACGGCACCTCCGTACCTTCAGGCTCTGATCAGGCCCTACACCCAAACAAGGGCACTGCGTTCATCCACCTCTGGCCTGCTCGCCTCCCTACCTCTGAGGAAGTACAGTTCCCGCTCAGCCCAGTCAAAACTGTTCGCTGCTCTGGCACCCCAATGGTGGAACAAACTCCCTCACAACGCCAGGTCAGCGGAGTCAATCACCACCTTCCGGAGACACCTGAAACCCCACCTCTTTAAGGAATACCTAGGATAGGATAAAGTAATCCTTCTACCCCCCCCGCCCCCCCCCCGTTAAAAGATTTAGATGCACTATTGTAAAGTGGTTGTTCCACTGGATATCATAAGGTGAATGCACCAATTTGTAAGTCGCTCTGGATAAGAGCGTCTGCTAAATTACTTAAATGTAAATGTAAATGACTCAGACTCATTCCCTATAGACATTTCCTATGCGAAGACTCAAGGAAATTGGTTTCATTAGGTCTTCCTGTCTACTTGTATTTAAAGCAGGACAGCAGCCCCTACATTTCCTTTTGTGGACCTTACTAAGCTCTATATGGATGTTGCAGTCACCCCCCTAGTCTCACCCTGCGGTCTCAGGACAGGAGCAATGTTTCTGTACACCAATCACTCTCTTCACAAGAAGTAACTGCCATAATCTTTATCTCATTCTAGGGAGTAGACAATCCCCTGTGGCACTGTTTTCCGTGTCACTAGACTGGGTCTGGAGACCTTGTGTATCTGCCTGACCGGAAAGACCTGTTTAAAACATGTCACACCCAGTTTGCTTCCTCTCTACATGACTTATAATTCAAGCTTTTCACAGCTGATACAGTGGTGACACAACGTGTTTCCTCCATTGAGAAAGTTGAAATTCAAATGAATATTCAACCTCATGATCATATTTCTGAATCGCTGCCCGCACTTACAGCAACTGCCAAAATAATGGAAACACTTAAGTAAATGAGGGATACAAAGTATATTGAAAGCAGGTGCTTCCACACAGGGGTGGTTCCTGAGTTAATTAAGGAATGAACCCTTTACACTCGTGGGAATTGGGTTACATGGATAGGGGGCTAAATTGAAATGTTTTTTGCAGAACACATAGGAAATGCATATGCATAACCATGGTAGCAGTTGAAAGGGAACAGTTTGGAGATCATGGGAACATTATTAGACCAAAGATGAGTTCACAACAGTTTACCTGACACAAGACTGAATCCAAACGTTGCACTGTTGATGCATTTTACATTTACTGTACTTTTCGCCGCATTTGTTGATAACAAAATCTGAAAATACTTCAGGAACATGATGAGAATAGTCCTGGAAAATGTGGGGTAGGTGCAAAATAAGACAAAAAGGGCTGGCGTGAGAGGACTAACTGGTGTCTCCAAGTGGCCACACACCTGTAACGGCAGTATAAGTCGTCCTCCTCCTCAGACGAGGAGAGGCGAGAAGGATCGGAGAACCAATGTACAGCGTGGTAAGTTTCCATGATTTAATGTCAAGAAAAATAGACAAAATACAAAACAACAAACGTACTAACCGTCACAGTCCCGTGTGGCACAAACACTGACACAGGAAACAACCACCCACAAAATCCCAAAACAAAACAAGCCATCTATATATGATTCTCAATCAGGGACAACGATTGACAGCTGCCTCTGATTGAGAACCATATTAGGCTGAACACAGAAACAGACAAACTAGACACACAACATAGAATGCCCACCCAGCTCACGACCTGACCAACACTAAAACAAGAACAACACATAAGAACTCTGATCAGGACGTGACAACACCTCTCCAAAGTGTGCACAGTTCCTAAGTCATTTCAGTGCACTTTTATGACTCACAGAAGAGTCTTCAACTATAAGGTGCTTTTTTGAGCTCTCCTAGCTTTCTCTAGGAACTAGAGAAAGCACACTTGTAGTTGTTCTGTTTGGAACACGACCCTGCATCCCTGTCATCACACAATTACGGTTGTTGTTTACGCAATCCAAAACGGTCCATTATAAACTGCAATCTGGGTCAGGTGGGCATCATTTGAAAGCCTGTTCTATTGCCAACATGACTAGCTAAGTTATAAAATACGAAATTACAGTGTTAGGCTTTCACAAGGCAATTCGGAGAAACAGATGATCATTTTGGTGCGCAGAGAAAAGAGTCATGAGTGCATTCAGGTGTGTGTGCCACCGTGAACTTTCTTCACAATAGACAAACAGGCTCATTCGGTTCAAAACAACCCAGTGTATGATGCCATGTCATCTACTAACTGTACATCAAACATGGTGGTCATAAACGCTGACACTGTATATGACACAAGTTTTGTGCTATGGAAATATGAAGTGCACATTTGGACTCGCGGGTGTTTGGCTTGCTTGTATGACATCAAAGTGGTATTTATTATAATCCTCAACGACACATTTTTCAAAATACATAGAGTCCTTGTAACGGCTGTCGTCTTCCTCCTAGTCTGAGGAGGAGAAGTTTGAAGGATCAGAGGACCAATGCTCAGCGTGGTAATTGTTCATCTTATTTAATGAAGTGAACAACTCAAAATACAAAAACAACAAAGTGAAAACCGAAACAGTTCTGGTGCAGACACACAAAGACTGAAGACAACCACCCACAAAACCCAACAGAAAACAGGCTACATAAATATGATTCCCAATCACGGACAACGATTAACAGCTGCCTCTGATTGACAACCATATCAGGCCAAACACAGAAAACCAACACAGAAATAGAAAACATACTTTACCCACCCAACTCACGCCCTGACCACACTAAAACAAAAGACAAAACAAAAGAACTAAGGTCAGAACGTGACAGTCCTCTTATCTTACAGTATTTCCCTCAATCAGACAACAAAACATTTGCAATTAGCGTGAGGTGCTCAATTATATGACTTTAAAAAAAAGTAAAGCTCTAAGAGCCGGCTCTTGTAGGTGAACGTTGGGAGCCGGCTCACATATCAGAATAGCCGAATGTATTTATATATATTTTTTTTTAATTAAGATATAAATAATCAAAAGATTCCAATTAATAGAATTAACTAATTCAAAGAACGAAAAATATATGAAATAATATAGGCCTAAATGCTCAAGTGCACACACATTCGTTTTGACTGTCTGCTCAGACTAACAGCCTCACCTGTTGTTCCTGTCAATCAGACACGCAGTGTCAACCAATGAACCAAAGATGCGTGAGGGAGGGCAGAGCCAAGTCACTCACAGTCACACACTTAGCAGCCGAGGAGAGAGGAAGGACAGCTGTGAAAACAACAGCTGGAAAATGACTCGGAAGCACAGCAGCATTTGGATGCATAATGTAGACAATGTTACAGCACAGTGTAGAATTTGCCAAAACAAAATCTCATATAAAGCCGGTTCTACGCACAACCTAAACCGGCATATGCGAACTGTGCACCCAACTGTGAAGCTAGCTGTAGCGGAGCTTCTAGAAACTAGCGGGCCTGTTAGTGATAGTGGTGGAGCCAGTATCCACTCAGTCAAGTAGGCCTACTCCGCGACTCACAGCAACGCAGTCTTCTATGGACCAGTTTATGCCCAAATCTATGTCTGTAGCAAAACAAGGCCAAATTGATATTGCATTGGCTAAAATGATTGCCACAGATTTCCAGACATTTTGAATGGTTAGATGTATATGCATTTTGTTTTATATACATTAAAAAGTTACACTTTAAATGCAATTGTTTAATATCATTATTTTTCATAACAAACCAATGCATTTTTAAATACATTGTTGTTAAGGTAAAGTATGATTTCATTTAACAATTAAATTAGAATTGTTTTAATATCAATCATAGTCAAACTATCGCAAACTGTTTGACTTGAAAAAATACAAAACATGTTTTCTTTAAAGAGCCGTTTGGGAGCCAAAAGAGCCGGAATGCCCATCACTAGCAACGGGTACATTTCATGCGTCTGAAAGTACCACATTATAGCCCCTCCCACCTTAATTTCCGTGACTTTGACTTCTGGCCTGTTACTAGGAAACGCTTACTGAGGGAGGGAGATATTTCTAAATATGGATCAAATTGTTACAATTAGTCAATTACATTTACAGAATGTAAACGCTACAGCAAGGCGTTGGTGAAAAAAATGGGGAAAGAAATTAAAACAATTTTTCCACATAGTATTACAACTACAAAGCTGACGCTGGCTAACTAGCTTATTTTCATTGAAATAGCATGGCTAGCAATAGTCTTCTGTCTAGCCTGTAACTAATGGTTGTTACATTGTGGAACAGAGCAGTAGTTATTTGTACTTTATTTGTATCATTTGGTTGAGACTAACATTAGTTTAGAAAGTAATTGTTTACTCTGTGTATATTTGTTGTGTAGTTGGTTGGCTTTTCTAGTTAGCAAGCTGAGATTTATTTGCTCATGTTGGCTAACTGAGCTAATGTTTTAGGAGAACAGGCAGAATCTAGACAATAGCAGTAGATGTTCTGGTCCAGTTTGGCACCACATACCTATGTGAGTCTGGGTTCTCAACACTGACATTCTTAAAAAACAGAAACAGACTGAATGCTGAGCATGACCCCAGTGTTGCGCTGTCAGAAACTGATCCCAGAATAGACTGATCCCAGAATGTTGAAAACTTCAACCAGCCACACACCTCTCATTAGGACTGTTTGTATGTGTGTAGGTTTTCTGGTCTACATCTGTGTGATGTGATCAATCAGTGTATTCCAGTTCAGAATAAAAAATATGTATTGTATTTAAACAGCAACAGTTCCAACCTCGACTTTCTTTCAACAATAATTTCTACAGTAAGATGTACAGTAGGCCTGATCATTTTTCATCTGTACTGTTACTTATCAAAAAGCCTGTGTGTGTTCTGTTATACATCTGTGTGATGTGATAAATCAGTTTATTCCAGTTCAGAATGAAAATGAATTATTGTATTTTAACAGCAACAGTTCCAACCTAGACAGATTTGTAAGTGTTTTTAACGTGGGAAAATAAAATTAATATATTTTTATATGGATATTTCATTGTTATTTGTTTTTGTCGATATTGCATTTGTTTTAGGCATAAGGGCAATGAAATGTACCAATATTTATGTAGTTATAGCATATTTTCCTAAGCTTTGGTCCCAGGAAACAGAATTTCTAATTTGGGTCCCATTCTGAAAACGTTTAAGAACTCCTGAGCTACACTCTTAGAACTTAAAAAGTTATTCAGCTGTCCCCATAGGATAACATTTTGAAGAACCCTTGTTGGTTCCAGGTAGAACCCTTTTGGTTCCAAGTAGAACCATTTTGGCTTCCATGTAGAACCCTTTCCACAGAGGTTTCTACATGGAACCCAAAAGGGTTCTACCTGGAACCAAAAAGGGTTCTACTATGGGGACAGCTGAAGAACCCGTTTGGAACCGTTTTATCTGAGAGTGTAGCTAGTTGTTGTTCTAATGCAATGTCCATGTTACAGCCACAACATGATGACCATGTAGTCAAGCATCTGAAGACTAGCATCTGAAGACTAGCGAGGAGGAGAAAAGCCTGCTTTGGATGAGCAAGGAAGAACAATGAGCAATGACAAGCAGGGAGAGAGCAAGCTAGTAGTAACATTATTATTTGAATCCATATATACATATACTGAACAAAAATATAAACACAACATGTAAAGTGTTGGTCTCATGTTGCATGAGCTGAAATAAAAGATCCCAGACATTCTCCATACGCACAAGAAGCTTATTTATCTAGTTGTGCACCCTGGTCCTTCGTCCGCTGCCTCCGTAACAGTTTATAAATTCCCTTTTAGAAAACATTTGAATTCAGTCTTTGTGGTTAGGAAAGTATAGTGACTATTATTGCTTTAATTTATTCATCAAACAAATGGGGTTTTGGAAAAGTAGGTACTTTTCACAAAACAATCCCATCTGGTGGGATTGTTTTATCTATATATCTATATCTATCTATATATATATATATATATATATATATATATATATATATATATATATATATATATATATATATATATATATATATCACTTGATACTTAGCTTGATACTTCAGACAAGGAAAAATTATGGATTGCTAATTAAAATGAAAAAATACCTTTCTGAATTATGAAGCCTTTATGTGCTTTTTTTCAATACATAACTACTTAAAAAAATCACAATGTGACGTTAGCTACCAAATACAAAATACGCTTGTAAATACGACCATAACAAGCGTTCTAATCACCTGTAAACACACATGATGTCACGACTTCCGCCGAAGTCGGCCCTTCTCCTTGTTCGGGTGGTGTTCGGCGGTCGACGTCACCGGCTTTCTAGTCACCATCGATCCATTTTTCTGTTTCGTTTTGTTTTGTCTGTATTTTACACACCTGGTATCAATTCCCCCCATCATGTTCCCTATTTAACCCTCTGTCTTTCATTTATGTTTGTCCGTGATTGTTTGTGCGTTAGGTGTTGTATTTGATACGTGTTCGTATCTGTTTCTTTTCCATTTGTGGAATTGTGTATATATTTTGAGTAAATACTCTGTGGTTTCGCTCAGACCTGTGTCCTGCGTTTGACTCCAAACATTCTCCGCACACAACCCTGACAGAATCACGGACCCACTTCAGATGGAGTCAGCAGGCGCAGCCAGCCCTTCTCTCCCAGTAGAGGAGCAGGTTCAACAGCACGCGACTATGTTGCATAGTTTAGGGACAGCCATGGATCGCGTGCTGCAGACTATGGACAGATGGGAGAGAGGAGGTCTCCCGGTAAATCAGAACCCAGCACCAACACCCGCACCTCTACCTACACCACCATCCATCCCTCCACCGGTCGGAACCAGTGGAATTCGGCTCTCGCTCCCGGGAGCGTATGATGGAACAGCAGCCGGGTGTCAGGGTTTCCTCCTACAGCTGGAGCTATACCTGGCATCTGTTCATCCGTCCCCGTCGGGACACGAGAGGGTGGGCGCTCTCATCTCCTGTCTGACTGGTAAAGCCCTGGAGTGGGCCAACGCCATCTGGGGAAGAGAGGGATCTAACCTGGATGATTATGATGACTTCTCTCGCCGCTTCCGGGCAGTCTTTGACCATCCACCTGAAGGGAGAGCGGCGGGAGAGCGATTGTTCCATCTCAGGCAGGGGATGAGGAGCGCACAAGATTTCGCTTTGGACTTCCGTACTCTGGCCGCTGGTGCGGGATGGAATGAGCGGGCCCTGATCGACCACTACAGATGTAGTCTACGAGAGGACGTTCGTAGGGAGCTAGCCTGCAGGGACACCACTCTCAACCTGGACCAGCTGGTGGATTTATCTATCCGGCTGGATAACCTGTTGGCCTCCCGCGGGCGTCTAGATCGGGGTCCGCCCATTCCATTACCCAGCTCCTTATATCCAACTCCTATGGAGTTGGGAGGGGCTGCTAGGAGGGAGACCGGAGGGGGAACCACTCCATGTACCAACTGTGGACGCAGAGGGCACACTGCTGTCCGGTGCTGGGGTGTTTCTCCTGGGAGTCGAGGTAGCAGGCGGAGCACTGGTGGGTCGTCTCAGGTGAGTAGGCACATAACTCACCCAGAGCCTTCTGTTGCACTCATGTGGTTATCTATAGAATTTCCTGGGTTTTCCCCACATTCCCAGCATAAGGCGCTAGTAGATTCAGGCGCAGCTGGGAATTTTATTGACCGCTCTTTGGCTCATAGCTTAGGGATCCCTATTATTCCGGTTGATGTTCCCTTCCCTGTACATGCCTTAGATAGTCGTCCTTTGGGGTCGGGGCTGGTTGGGGAGGTCACAGTGCCCATCGCTATGAGAACGCAGGAGGATCACGAGGAGAGTATTTGTCTCTTCCTGATCGACTCTCCTGCGTTTCCTGTTGTGTTGGGTCTTCCCTGGTTGGCTTCTCATGATCCGGTTATTTCGTGGCAACAGAGGGCTCTCAAGGGATGGTCCTGTCAGTGTTCAGGGAGGTGTGTAGGTGTTTCCTTAGGTGCCACTACGGTGGAAAGTCCAAACCAAGTTTCCACCATGCACATTCCTCCTGAATATGCCGATTTGGCACTCGCCTTCTGTAAGAAGAAGGCGACTCAATTACCACCCCATCGACCGGGGGATTGTGTGATAGATCTCTTGGTAGACGCTAAACTTCCCAGGAGTCACGTGTATCCCTTGTCACAGGAGGAGACGGTGGCTATGGAGACATATGTCACCGAATCTCTGGGACAGGGATACATTCGGCCTTCCATCTCACCTGTCTCCTCGAGTTTCTTTTTTGTGAAGAAGAAGGATGGAGGTTTACGTCCGTGTATTGATTATCGCGGATTAAAAAAGATCACGGTAAAATACAGTTACCCGCTACCACTTATAGCGAGTATGACCGAGTCATTACACGGGGCGCGCTTCTTCACAAAATTGGACCTCAGGAGCGCTTACAACCTGGTGCGTATCAAGGGGGGAGATGAGTGGAAGACAGCATTTAGCACCACTTCTGGGCATTATGAGTACCTCGTCATGCCGTACGGGTTAATGAATGCTCCATCAGTCTTCCAATCCTTTGTGGATGAGATCTTTAGGGACCTGCACGGTCAGGGTGTAGTGGTGTATATTGATGACATTCTAATATATTCCGCTACACGCGCCGAGCATGTGTCCCTAGTGCGCAGGGTGCTTGGTAGACTGTTGGAGCATGACCTGTACGTCAAGGCTGAGAAATGTCTGTTCTTCCAACAGTCCATCTCCTTCCTAGGGTACCGCTTTTCAGCGTCAGGGGTAGAGATGGAGAATGACCGCATTTCAGCCGTGCGTAATTGGCCGACTCCAACCACGGTAAAGGAAGTGCAGCGGTTTTTAGGGTTTGCCAACTACTACCGGAGATTTATCCGGGGTTTTGGCCAGGTAGCGGCTCCCATTACCTCACTGCTGAAGGGAGGACCGGTGCGACTGCAGTGGACAGCTGGAGCGGACAGGGCGTTTGGTCACCTGAAGGCTCTGTTTACCTCAGCTCCCGTGCTGGCGCATCCTGATCCTTCCTTAGCATTCATAGTTGAGGTGGACGCGTCCGAGGCGGGGATAGGGGCTGTGCTGTCTCAGCGCTCGGGTACGCCACTAAAACTCCGCCCCTGTGCATTCTTTTCGAAGAAGCTCAGCCCGGCGGAGCGAAACTATGATGTGGGGGACCGGGAGTTGCTGGCTGTTGTCATGGCTCTGAAAGCGTGGAGACATTGGCTTGAGGGGGCAAGACACCCTTTTCTCATTTGGACTGACCACCGCAATCTGGAGTACATCCGGGCGGCGAGGAGAATGAACCCTCGCCAGGCAAGGTGGGCCATGTTTTTCACCCGTTTTGATTTCACCCTTTCCTACAAACCAGGTTCCCAGAACGTTAAGGCAGACGCACTGTCCCGGCTGTATGATACAGAGGAGAGGTCCTCAGATCCCACTCCCATCATTCCAGCCTCTCGCCTGGTGGCACCGGTGGTATGGGAGGTGGACGCGGACATCGAACGGGCGTCACGTTCAGAGCCCATTCCACCTGACTGTCCAGCTGGGCGTATGTACGTTCCGTTTGATGTTCGCGATCGTTTGATCTGTTGGGCTCATACGTCACCCTCCTCTGGTCATCCTGGTATCGGTCGGACGGTGCGCTGCCTTTCTGGGAAGTACTGGTGGCCCACTTTAGCTAAGGACGTGAGGGTTTATGTTTCCTCCTGTTCGGTATGTGCACAGTGTAAGGCACCTAGACATCTGCCCAGAGGGAAATTACAACCCCTTCCCGTTCCACAGCGACCGTGGTCACACCTATCGGTGGATTTCGTGACGGATCTTCCCCCCTCGCGGGGTAACACCACGATCCTGGTCGTTGTGGATCGGTTTTCTAAGTCCTGCCGTCTCCTTCCTTTGCCCGGTCTTCCTACGGCTCTACAGACTGCGGAGGCTCTGTTCACCCATGTATTCCGGCACTACGGGGTGCCTGAGGATATAGTTTCTGATCGGGGTCCCCAATTTATATCTAGAGTCTGGAGGGCGTTTATGGAACGCCTGGGGATCTCGGTCAGCCTTACCTCAGGTTTCCACCCCGAGAGTAACGGGCAGGTGGAAAGAGTAAACCAGGATGTGGGTAGGTTTCTGAGGTCCTATTGCCAGGACCGGCCGGGGGAGTGGGCAGCTTACATCCCCTGGGCGGAGATGGCCCAAAACTCCCTCCGCCACTCCTCTACCAACCTATCACCGTTTCAGTGTGTGCTAGGTTACCAGCCGGTCCTGGCACCATGGCATCAGAGCCAGATTGAGGCTCCTGCGGTGGATGAATGGTTTCGGCACTCAGAGGAGACTTGGAACGCTGCCCATGTGCGGTTACAACGGGCTATTAGGAGACAAAAGGCGAGTGCCGACCGCCACCGCAGTGAGGCCCCGGTGTATGCACCGGGGGACCGGGTCTGGCTCTCGACCCGAAACCTACCCCTTCACCTGCCCTGCCGGAAGCTGGGTCCGCGGTTTGTGGGGCCATTTAAAGTCCTGAGGAGACTGAACGAGGTTTGTTATAGGTTACAACTCCCCCCTGATTACCGTATTAATCCCTCGTTCCATGTGTCTCTCCTCAGGCCGGTGGTGGCTGGTCCGCTCCAGCAGTCTGAGGTGCGGGAGGTCCCTCGGCCCCCTCTTGACATCGAGGGGGTCCCGGCGTATACCGTAAGGGTCATCATGGATTCTAGACGTCGGGCGAGGGGCCTTCAGTACCTCGTGGAGTGGGAGGGGTACGGTCCGGAGGAGAGATGCTGGGTACCGGTGGAGGACATTCTAGATCCATCCATGTTACAAGAGTTTCACCGTCTCCACCCGGATCGCCCTGCACCTCGCCCTCCGGGTCGTCCCCGAGGCCGGTGTCGTCGCGCTGCTGGAGCCGCGCGTCAGGGGAGGGGTACTGTCACGACTTCCGCCGAAGTCGGCCCTTCTCCTTGTTCGGGTGGTGTTCGGCGGTCGACGTCACCGGCTTTCTAGTCACCATCGATCCATTTTTCTGTTTCGTTTTGTTTTGTCTGTATTTTACACACCTGGTATCAATTCCCCCCATCATGTTCCCTATTTAACCCTCTGTCTTTCATTTATGTTTGTCCGTGATTGTTTGTGCGTTAGGTGTTGTATTTGATACGTGTTCGTATCTGTTTCTTTTCCATTTGTGGAATTGTGTATATATTTTGAGTAAATACTCTGTGGTTTCGCTCAGACCTGTGTCCTGCGTTTGACTCCAAACATTCTCCGCACACAACCCTGACACATGACCTGTAAATGCACACTGAACAGGTGCAATGAACACCAAATACAAAATACTCTTGTAAATATGACCATAAGTGTTCAAATCGCGTGTACAAAAAAATACATTTGACAATTGAAAAAAGCGAGAGAAAAATGATAATTAAGTGTTCTGGGTAAGACGATTTGAAACTCTTGGCCTTCCATACTCCCCAACATTACGTACTCCTGCCACATCATTACGCACACCTGCCTTCCCCCGTTACGCGCATCAGCGATCACTGGGCTCTCCTGGACTCTATCACCTCTGTCAATCCCTCCCCTATATCTGTCTGGTTCTCCTGCTTCAGCATTAATTGTTGTTTGTTGTTGTTTACCCGTGTGCTGACGCTGTTCCTGTTTTGTTCCCAGTCTGTTCCTGAATAAATGTTGACTCCCTGTACCTGCTTCTTATCTCCAGCGTCGGTCCTTATAGAATGCTGACGCCATCATACGAAGCATCAGGGAGTGCCTGCGTTCCGGTTGGTGGTGACGTCGGGTCTGGGGGCCGCCACCAATGGAACCGGGGGTGCATAAGCCAGCTCGTCGGGCTCTCATGCCCTAGCTGGCTCGTGAGGTTCTTGCCCCGCATGGCTCGGAAGGCGCCCATCCCACGTTGGGCCTCAGCCGGATAGTCAGGTTTTTACGCCCAGCTGGCTCTTAAGGCTGCTACGCCTCCGCCGGACCATCGGGCTCCCACGCCTCAGCGGGATCAACAGGCTTTCACGCCCCAGCCAGCTCGCCAGGCTCCCATGCTTCTGCCGGTTCGTCGGGAGTTTACGCCCAGCCGGCTTGTCCAGCGCCGTGCCTCGGCCGGCCCGTCAGGTTCGCCCAGGTGGGACGAAGGGCAGCGCCCCTAGAGGCGGCAGGTAGCCTAGTGTTTAGAGCAAAGGTTGCAATATTGAATCCCTGAGCCGACAAGGTAAAAATCTGTTGTTCTGCCCCTGAACAAGGCAGTTAACCCACTTTTCCTAGGCCGTAATTGAAAATAAGAATTTGTTCTTAACTGTCTTAGTTAAATAAAGGTAAATGCTTGCTCCCGCTCCCCATCACTGGCGCTCGAAGGCGCCAGGCTCCCCAGCATTACGCACTCCTGCCACCAACATTACGCACACTGCCTTCCCCCCGTCACGCACATCAGCGATCATTGGACTCACCTGGACTCAATCACTTCTGTCATTACCTCACCTATATCTGTCTGGCTCCCCGCTCTGTTCCCTGCTTCAGCATTAATTGTCGTTTGTCATTGTTTACCCGTGCGCTGATGATGTTTCTGTTTTGTTACCTGTCTGTCCTGAATAAATGTTGACTCCCCGTACCTGCTTCTCATCTCCATCGTCGGTCCTTACACAGGCATTATAGAGAGATATATGTTGTCATGACTGTCCTGATCAGGTCAGGTTACAGGAGACCACAACCCTACAGATTATCTCTCACCCCCAACAGAGGAGGAGAGATCTAGGGGTATGAAGATGTGGGGTTTTTATGACCCCTCACGTCCATTGTAAATCTTAGGCAACAGACACAATTCCTTTGTCCTCTCACTATGGAGAACCGGCCTCAGAACATTAAACATGCAACAAATGGACTTTGGAACAATGGTTTCCGTCAGCCACAATGGTGGTAATGACGATAGATGGAATATGAAAATTAATGTAATTTTTATTTTGTAAAACATTGTAACTTTAAGAGTTTTCCAAGTATATGCTTGATGTTTATACATTATACGTTGGGTGGAAAATGTCCAAATCAAAGAGAATGTTTTTGTAAAGATGAAATGTGTAATAGTTAAATTGGATCTGAGTAAAATCTAGACCGTGCCTCATAACTTGGTACGTCCAGAGAATTGCCCTAACGTGTTTAGCCCACTTCTGACCCGAGGGTATAAGACATGTGAGTTAAGAATTAACATATCAGACTAAGTGACCCGAACTGTAGCCAAGGTCTGAGTAGTCAACGAACCCAAAACGCAACATGAGATTGAAGACAAAGGAACCTTATTCTATCTATGTTACGGAGGAGTAGCTGCGTCTAAGTGGGTGAATTCAAGCCAGACCACCCGGCCTCCACTCCCCGTCGAATCATATCTACACTGTTTCATTCCTGCGCTATGAGCTCTGAGCTACAGAGCTGGCTGTCTTCAGAAGACCCCTTTCAGAACAAGGGCGAGGAATCAGACCACTAAGCCAAAAAGGACACTGACATCATGAGGACAACCAGAGAGTTGCACCAGAGAAGTGCGTCATTGAGAAGCCTAAACGGTCCACGCGGAGACTACACTGAGACCTTCAACACGTAATTACATCATTATATTCTGACCCATAAGAGTGGCAGTTCGGGGCAAGGTTAGGGTTAAAATAAGCATAGCTGACAAATGCACACAAACGTATATTTCTCTCGTGTACTTTCTCTTTTTCTCTCTCTTTTAAATCCCTATTTTGGGTAACACGCGTCATAGTGTGTTGGCCCGTTGTACTAAGTTCTAATCAATAGCCTAGACTGTGTTTTTGTTTATATGTATCTTTTATTATCATTTTAGCTTTCTAGTAAATAAATAATCAACTAAAATTGGTGTGGTACGAACTCATTGGTGGGACCCGGGTCCGTGCAGATTCCTGGATTATGCGACGTTCAGAATGAGACTGTAGAGGAAATTGATTAATTAGCGACTGTTATAAAATCGATATTCTGATATTCTTTGAGTTAATTTGGGAAACGGAAAATCAATGTAACTAATTTTCCCATGGTGCCCCAGGTTAATGAGTTAATAATTGCCTGATTAATTTAATCATTAATTATAAACCGTTAATCATTCGATGAGCAGCAGTCGTCACATTGACTAATACAACATCACGACAATGTGCTCGTATACAAATGTAAGCAAGGTTTGAAATTATTATGCTTTAGTCAAATATTATATCTGTTTGGGCTTCTTATGGTCAATTTGCAGTCTACAAATTATTTGTAATTATGTTCCGGCCCACTGACCACCCGCTCAAGAAAAAAAATGGATTGCGGCTGAATCTAGTTGATGATCCCTGATGTATAGCGTATTATACATCTAAACATTCAAGGGTTTTTCTTTATTTTTTCTATTTTCTACATTGTAGAATAGTAGTGAAGACATCAAAACTATGAAATAACACATATGGAATCATGTAGTAACAAAAAAAAGTGTCAAACAAATCAAAATATATTTTATATTTGAGATTCTTCAAAGTAGCCACCCTTTGCCTTGATGACAGCTTTGCATACTCTTGGCATTCTCTCAACCAGCTTCACCTGGAATGCTTTTCCAACAGTTTGAAGGAATTTGCACATATGCTGAGCACTTATTGGCTGCTTTTCCTTCACTCTGTGGTCCAACTCATCCCAAACCATCTCAATTGGATTGAGGTGGGGTGATTGTGGATCCCGGGTCATCTGATGCAGCACTCCATCACTCTCCTTCTTGGTCAAATAGCCCTTACACAGCCTGGAGGTGTGTTGGGTCATTGTCCTATTGAAAAACACATGATAGCCCAATAAAGCGCAAACCAGATGGGATGGCATATCGCTGCAAAATGTTGTGCTAGCCATGTTGATTAAGTATGCCTTGAATTCTAAATAAATCACTGACAGTGTCACCAGCAAAGCACCCCCACACCCCCATTATCGGCCATTCCGATTAATCGGTCGACCTCTAGTACATACCATGGCTATTCCCCCATAGGATGACAATGTAACCATCCACCTGACACGAGTGATCAATGAATGTTTTGATGAGCATGAAAACAATGTAAACCATATGCCATGGCCATCTCAGTCACCAGATTTCAACCTAATGTCACACTTATTGGAGATAGTGAAATGTTTTCAGAGACAGCGATTTCCACCAAATTGCGTAATTTCCCATGGAAGATTGGTGTCACATCCTTCCAATAGAGTTCCAGACACTTGTAGAATTTATGCGAAGGTGCATTGAAGTTGTTCTGGCTCGTGGTGGCCCCAACGCCCTACTAAGACACTATGTTGGTGTTTACTTTATTTTGGCCTTTAGCTGTACATTCATATAGGGATTACGGGTAGTGTTATAACACAGGCATCAATATTCTGTAATAATCCAGATCTACTTAGAAGTAAGGAAAACAAAAGCTATGATTTATTTCCATTATGATATGAGAACACTGAGCCCAAAGGGAAGTTTCAAGTATGCTGCAAGCGGTTGCTAAGCTACCAATGGGATTCACAATCAACTCATATCGGCAGAGAGGGCATGAGAGAGAGAGAGAGAGAGACGAGAGACGAGAGACAGAGACAGAGAGAAAGAGAGAGAGAGAGAGAGAGAGAGAGAGAGAGAGAGAGAGAGAGAGAGAGAGAGAGAGAGAGAGAGAAAGAGAGAGAGAGAGAGAGAGAGAGAGAGAGACACGAGAGAGACACGAGAGAGACACGAGTGCTGATGAGGACAAAGCACAGAGTATCTCTGCATTCACCATAAAGTTGACAGTAATTTGAGATTTAGCCACAGGGCTTTGAGCATGAATGTTTTCCTAGATGCACAGTACTGGCACACCCAAGGCTATGTGACATGTGGATTAAAATCAAATCAAATCTATAATTTACAAGAGTTACATTTATGGATACAGAACACTGCCATGGAATATGCTGTAATGGATACACAGAAAGCACATTATTATGTATGAAATCTATTTTATAGTCAAGAGTTGTTGCCGTTTGCAATAAGACAATCTCTCTCGCTATGTGTGGTCATTCAATGTAAATTGGCAGGATACAGCCATCATTATTGCTCATAAAACACAAACAGCCACACTGCAGTGAGTGCACTCACTTCAACGACATCAAAAGACTTGGAGTATATCTAAAGAAAAACAATACAAGACTGACCTTTGACATCCCTATTAATAATACATCATTTCCATCCATCTCCATACAAGGAAGCAAACAGTCCTGGTAGATCTAATAATATTATTCCACCGTAATTAACCGCCTCATTTGCATATCAGCAGCACCGCTCACACCTCCCATGTCAGCTGAGGCATCTAATCTCCACCTCCAGAAATGTACGGAGTGAGATGTCGAGGTTCAGGTGCTAATTAGCTTTCTACGCTTGTCTTTTCACAGGAATCTTCGGCACATGTGACAACATCACATAGGCATACAGCTCTATGAGTGAAATTAGATAGTTTATGAAGGAAGTGTATGGGGTGACGACAGAAGTGATGTTTGGGGAATGTAAACTTTTCTCTGTGTTTTGAGTCTGTCAGTGATACTGTTTTCCTCCACTTCGCAGATACGCTCTATGAGCTCTGTTTGGACAGTGCTGAAAGGTAGAGCCCTGAAACATCTAGGCTGTTTGGGATTGTGTAAATGGTAGGCAGTCAACAAAGCAGAGTACACACACACACACAACCCATAACCATTCACACAGACAGACATCACTGACACACCCTCACACTTCACACACAGACAGCTAGAGGAATGCCAGTGTTCCTTGGTTTGTGGCTAGCCATTGATTTCAGTTTACCTTCACCTGACTACCATCATTCTTCAAGGCCTTTTGACGCCTCCCTGTGGAGCTGAGCTGGCGGTTTCTGAAGTAGCAGGGTGAGGAATCATCACCTTCAATAAGGCCTAGCTGTTCTTCGGCTAATTGCACTGCACTACAGAAACAGCCCCCCTGCTGTCCTCATGGAACTGGAAACCACACAGTGTCAGGCACTCTGAATCACAGGAGTGAATGAATACTAATACTGATGTGGTCATTATACAATCATATTGCATGTTGAGGTACAGTACACCTCAGATTGGGTTGTGGCAGCTAGCGGCTGTTAGTGACTGATACTAGAGTGCTTATTGTACAGCAGTAATTGTATAGTATGTAATGGGCATGATGGTGTGTTTACACTCTTATCTGGGTGCAAGTGTTAGGCCTACATCAAAGCCAATTCAGTCTGCAGTCGATGAATTGTACTTTCACAGATGAAAGTCCTTCACCTCTACTGCATTTGTACTGGCTGAATTAACCTCTGGTCTAAGTTAGACGGAAAATAAAATGCAAATAACTATATATATTTTTTTATATCTGTAGAGCCAAGTACAGGTGTTAAACAAATAACTATAAAAAACGATTTGATTTGGTTGCACAGCTGTCTTTAGAGGACATCAGCCAGCAGAAAGGTTTTGTGTGACAGTCTGAGGTGTTGCTCAGTCCGAGCTCGACAAAGTATCCTATTCAGAATGAATGTCTGTTGTCATCTTGCTTTAGCCTTGTGGGTTATAAAAGCCGTCACACGTCAGCAAGCAATTCACAGCGTGTTGGCTCATTCACGCTACACGCGAAAACACATACCACAGGAATACAATTGGCAGAACGCATCATCACACAAAGGTAGAGGACATCGAGGGTGGTAAGCCTGATGCAGAATGACATAACAACGCCTGTTGGCTTTCAATGAGAATGATGTCAGTGTGATCTGACACAAGGAGTGAGTGGGCTTTTATGTAGTAGCACTTATTTTGTTTTGCAATTATTTTTTTTGGAGGGGGGGTGTTACAGGTACATTATCCAGTCACATTTTTAAGTTTCTAAAACATGTAGCTGTTTAACATGGTTTTTCAATAACTACCTCATCTCAGTACCCCACACATACCCCACACAATTATCTGTAAGGTCCTTCAGTTGAGCAGTGCATTTCAAACACAGATTTACCACAAAGACCAGGGAGGTGTTCCAATTCCTCGCAGAGAAGGGCACCTATTGTTAAAAAAAGCAGATATTGAATATCAAATTAAATCTAATTTGATTGGTCACATACACATATTTAACAGATGTTATTACGAGTGTAGTGAAATGCTTGTGTTCTTAGCGCCAACAGTGCAGTAGTATCTAACAATTCCCAACAATACACACATCTATGAGTAAAATAATGGAATTAAGAAATATATGAATATTAGGATGAGCAAAGTCATAATGGCATTGACTTAAATACAGTAGAATACAATATATATCTATGAAGTGAGTTAAACAGTATGTAAACATTATTAAACTAGTGTTACATTATTAAAGTGACCAGTGATTCCATGTCTATGTACATAGAGCAGCAGCCTCTATGATGCAGGGTTGAGTAACCGGGTGGGGGCCGGGTAGTGATGGCTATTTCACAGTCTGATGGCCTTGAGATAGCAGCTGTTTTTCAGTCTCTTGGTCCCAGCTTTGATGCACCTGTACTGACCTCGCCTTCTGGATGATAGTGTGGTGAACAGACAGTGGCTCGCGTGGTTGATGACCTTGATGATCTTTTTGGCCTTCCTGTGACATCGGGTGCTGCAGGTGTCCTAGAGGGCAGGCAGTGTGCCCCCGGTGATGCTTTGGGCATCCTCTTGAGAGCCCTGTGATTGCTGGCGGTGCAATTGCCGTACCAGGCGGCGATACAGCCGACAGGATGCTTTAAATTGTGCATCTGTAAAAGTTAGTGAGGGTCTTAAGGGCTTAAGGGCCAAGCCAAATTTCTTCAGCCTCCTGAGGTTGATGAGGCCTTCTTCACCACACTGTCTGTGTGGGTGGACCATTTCATACCACTGAGACTGCACTTGTGAAGGTGGTAAATTACCTCTTAATGGCGTCAGACCGAGGCTCTGCATCTGTCCTCGTGCTCCTAGACCTTAGTGCTGCTTTTGATACCATCGATCACCACATTCTTTTGGAGAGATTGGAAACCCAAATTGGTCTACAAGGACAAGTTCTGGCCTGGTTTAGATCTTATCTGTCGGAAAGATATCAGTTTGTCTCTGTGAATGGTTTGTCCTCTGACAAATCAACTGTAAATTTCAGTGTTCCTCAAGGTTCTGTTTTAGGACCACTATTGTTTTTATTATATATTTTACCTCTGGAGGATGTAATTCGAAAATATAATGTTAACTTTCACTGCTATGCGGATGACACACAGCTGTACATTTCAATGAAACATGGTGAAGCCCCAAAATTGCCCTCGCTGGAAGCCTGTGTTTCAGACATAAGGAAGTGGATGGCTGCAAACTTTCTACTTTTAAACTCGGACAAAACAGAGATGCTTATTCTAGGTCCCAAGAAACAAAGAGATCTTCTGTTGAATCTGACAATTAATCTTGATGGTTGTACAGTCGTCTCAAATAAAACTGTGAAGGACCTCGGCGTTACTCTGGACCCTGATCTCTCTTTTGACGAATATATCAAGACTGTTTCAAGGACAGCTTTTTTCCATCTACGTAACATTGCAAAAATCTGAAACTTTCTGTCCAAAAATGATGCAGAAAAATGAATCCATGCTTTTGTCACTTCTAGGTTAGACTACTGCTATGCTCTACTTTCTGGCTACCCGGATAAAGCAATAAATAAACTTCAGATAACTTCATATTACTCCAGTGCTAGCCTCCCTACACTGGCTTCCTGTTAAGGCAATGGCTGATTTCAAGGTTTAACTGCTAACCTACAAAGCATTACATGGGCTTGTTCCTACCTATCTTTCCGATTTGGTCCTGCCGTACATACCTACACGTATGCTACGGTCACAATACACAGGCCTGCTAATTGTCCCTAGAATTTCTAAGCAAACAGCTGGAGGCAGGGCTTTCTCCCATAGAGCTCCATTTTTATGGAATGGTCTGTCTACCCATGTGAGAGACGCAGACTCGGTCTCAACCTTTAAGTCTTTTTTGAAGACTTCAGTAGGTCCTATGATTGAGTGTAGTCTGGCCCAAGAGTGTGAATGTGAACGGAAAAGCACTGGAGCAACGAACCGCCCTTACTGTCTCTCCCTGACCGGTTCCCCTCTCTCCACTGGGATTCTCTGCCTCTAACCCTATTACAGGGGCTGAGTCACTGGCTTACTGGTGCTCTTCTATGCCGTCCCTAGGAGGGGTGCGTCACTTGAGTAGGTTGAGTCACTGACGTGGTCTTCCTGTCTGGGAGGGCGCCCCCCTTGGGTTGTCCCGTGGCGGAGATCTTTGTGGGCTATACTTGGCCTTGTCTCAGGATGGTAAGTTGGTGGTTGAAGATATCCCTCTAGTGGTGTGGGGACTGTGCTTTGGCAAAGTGGGTGGGGTTATATCCTGCCACAGTGTCTCCTGACCCCTCCTGTCTCAGCCTCCAGTAATTATGCTGCAGTCGTTTATGTGTCGGGGGGCTAGGGTCAGTCTGTTATTTCTGGAGTATTTCTCCTGTCTTATTCGGTGTCCTGTGTGAATTTAAGTATGCTCTCTCTAATTCTCTCTTTCTTTCTTTCTTTCTTTCTTTCTTTCTTTCTGTCTTTCTTTCTTTCTTTCTTTCTTTCTTTCTCTATCTCGGAGGACCTGAGCCCTAGGACCATGCCTCAGGACTACCTGGCATGATGACTCCTTGTCCCCAGTCCACCTGGCCGTGCTGCTGCTCCAGTTTCAACTGTTCTGCCTGCGGCTATGGAACCCTGACCTGTTCACTGTGATTACTATTATTTGACCATGCTGGTCATTTATGAACACTTGAACATCTTGGTCATGTTCTGTTATAATCTCCACCCGGCACAGCCAGAAGAGGACTGGCCACCCCCCATAGCCAGGTTCCTCTCTAGGTTTCTTCCTAGGTTTTGGCCTTTCTAGGGAGTTTTTCCTAGCCACCGTGCTTCTACTCTTGCATTGCTTGCTGTTTGGGGTTTTAGGCTGGGTTTCTGTACAGCACTTTGATATATCAGCTGATGTAAGAAGGGCTATATAAATACATTTTATTTGAAATTTGGTTTGATTTCAGATTGTCAGTGATGTGTACTCCGAGGACCTTGACGCTTTTCACCTTCTCCACTGCGGTCCCGTCGATGTGGATAGGGGCGTGCTCCCTCTGCTGTCCCTTGAAGTCCACGATCAGCTCCTTTGTTTTTTTGACGTTGAGGGAGAGGTTATTTTCCTGGCACCACTCTGCCATTGCCCTCATCTCCTCCCTGTAGGCTGTCTTGTCATTGGCCTACTACCGTTGTGTGTCGTCTGAAAACTTGATGACTGAGTTGGAGGCGTGTGTGGCCATGCAGTCATGGGTGAACAGGGAGTACAGGAGGGGGCTGAGCACGCACACAGGTGGGGCCCCTGTGTTGAAGATTAGCGTAGTTGAGGTGTTGTTTCTTACCTTCACCACCTGGGGGTGACCCGTCAAGAAGTCTAGGACCCAGTTGCACAGGGCAGGGTTCAGGAACAATGGTGGACATCTTGAAGCAAGTGGGGACAGCAGACTGGGATAGGGAGAGATTGAATACGTCTGTAAACACTCCAGCCAGCTGGTCTGCACATGTTCTGAGGACACGGCTAGGGATTACGTCTGGGCCGGCAGCCTTGCATGGGACAACACGCTTAAATGTCTTATTCACGTAGTCCACGGAGAAGGAGAGCCCACGGTCCTTGGAAGCGGGCCGCGCGGTGGCACTGTGTTATCCTCAAAGCGGAAGAAGATTATCCGGGAGAAAGACGTCAGTGTCCGCGATGTGGCTGGTTTTCCCTTTGCAATCCGTGATTATATGTAGACCCTGCCACATACATCTCATGCTGAGCCGTTGAATTGTGACTCCACTTTGTCTCTCTACTGACATTTTGCCTGTTTGATTGACTTACGGAGGGAATAACTACACTGTTTGTATTCAACCATATTCCCAGTCACCTTGTCATGGTTAAATGCGGTGGTTCGCGCTTTTAGTTTTGCACGAATGTAGCCATCTATCCAGGGTTTCTGGTTTGAGTAGGTTTTAATAGTCACCGTGGGAACAACATCCCTTATAAACTTCCTGATGAACTCTGTCACCGTGTCCATGTATATGTCAATGTTATTCTCAGAGGCAACCCGGAACATATCCCAGTCCGCGTGATCAAAACAACTTTGAAGCATGGTTTCCGATTGGTCAGCCCAGCGTTAAATAGACCTTAGCACGGGTACTTCCTGTTTGAGTTTCGGCCTATAGGAAGGGAGAAGCAGGATAGAGTCATGATCTGATTTGCCGAAGGAAGGGCGGGGGAGGGCCTTGTAGCCATCCCGGAAGTGGGAGTAACAATGGTTGAGAGTTTTTGATGGCGGTTACTACAGCCAACTGGTTGAAAGAACTTTGCGTTTTCCCAAAATTTGCTTTGTTAAACTCCCAAGCTACAATAAAAGTAAAGTGTAGTTTATTGAGGGCCGTTGTGATATCGGGTTGAGGGGGGAATATACACGGCTATATACTGTGACTATAACCGAAGAGAATTCTCTTGGGAGGTAATACAGTCGGCATTTGATTGTGAGGTATTCTAGGTCGGGTGAACAAAAGGACTTGAGTTCCTGTACGTTATAACAATCACACCATGAGCAGTTAATCATGTAACGTACTGTACACCACCACTTTTCTTCTTACCAGAGAGTTCTTTATTCCTGTCTGTAAGATGTACTGAGAACCCAGCTGGATGTATGGATGGGGACAGTATATCTGGAGAGAGCCATGATTCTGTGAAACAGAGTATGTTAGAGTCCCTGATGTCTCTCTGGAAGGAGATCCTCGCCCCGAGCTTGTCTACTTTATTGTCCAGAGACTGAATATTAGCGAGTTATATACTCGGAAGCGGTGGATGGTGTGCACGACTCCTGAGTGGGACTAGAAGTCCACTCCGAATACCTCTTCTCCACCGGTGGCGTCTTGGAGCAGCCTCTGTGATAAGTTAAATTGCCCTGGGGGGGTATGAACAAAGGATCCAATTCGGGAAAGATGTATTTCAAGTCGTAATGCTGGTGAGTTATCGCCACTCTGATATCCAAAAGTTATTTCTGGCTGTATGTAATAACACCCCCCAAAATTATTGGCTAATAATGTAAGAAATAACACACAAAAAACGAAATACTGCAAAGTTGCTTAGGAGCTAGAAGCAGAGCTGCCATGCCTGTCGGTGCCATCTTATATCCCTTTGAACATGATGAAGTTATTAATTACACTTTGGATGGTGTATCAATACACCCAGTCACTACAAAGATGCCCACGTCCTTCCTAACACCGTACCCAAACAGGCCACACGCGTGCACCATCGTGCGTCATTGTGCGCAAATTGATTTTGTCCCCCCACACCAAACACGATCACGAGACGCAGGTTGAAATATCAAAACTAACTCTAAACCAATTACCGTAATTGCTGGACTATTAAGCACACCTGAATATAAGCCATACCCACTGAATTTACAAATATGTATTTTGTACATAAATAAACCGCACATGTCTATAAGCCGCAAGTGCCTACCGGTACATTGAAACAAATGAACTTTACACAGCCTTTAAAAGAAACACGGCTTGTAACAAAAATAAATAGGCTTTAACGAAACACGGCTTGTAACAAAAATAAAAAATAAATAGCAGTAAACAGTAGCCTACCAAGAAAGTCAAACTTCATTGCGGTGGCGATTGTTTTGGCTTTCAGTCGGATCTCGGCCGTCTGCTCTCTGTGTGTTGACCCAGTCTTCAAGGTCATTTTCTAGTTCGGGCCATCTGCTTTTCTTCTCTGAAAGCTTTTGTTGTCTTTTTGCACTGAGTTAGTTCCTCACGCTGCTGTTTCCAACGTCTTATCATCGACTCATTAAGGCCAAGCTACCGTGCAGCAGCTCTATTTCCTTTTCCAACAGCCAGATCGATCGCCTTCAACTTGAAAGCTGCATCATATGCATTTCTCCGTGTCTTTGCCATGATGAGGGTGACAAAATGACTACCGTAATCAGAATGATGGGAAGTTTGAGCGCGCTCGATTTACGTCACATTATGTGATGGTGCTCAGTTTTTTGGCGGCGTGAATCTTGTGAAAAAAAAAAATAATCATAAATTAGCCCCGTCATTGTATAAACCGCGAGGTTCATAGCGTGGGAAAAAAGTAGCGGCTTATAGTCCGGAAATTACAGTATATTAATTTGGTGACAGGTCGAAAAGCAATAAACATTTAAGGCAATTTAGCAAGCTATCTTGCGGTTGCTAGCTAATTTGTGCTATTTAGCTAGCTTGCTGTTGCTAGCTAATTTGTCCTGGGATATAAACGTTGAGTTGTTATTTTACCTGAAATGCACAAGGTCCTCTACTCTGATAATGAATCCACACATAAAACGGTCAACCGAATCGTTTATAATAATTTCTCCTCCATCCAGGCTTTTTCTTCTTTAGGCTTTATATGGCGATTGGCATCTAACTTTCATAGTTGACATGACGACTGACCAGTTCATCTTTCAATCACCCACGTGGGTGTAACCAATGAGGAGATGGCACGTGGGTATCTGCTTCTTTAAACCAAAGAGTATATGGGAGAGGCAGCATCACAAATATAACTGACTTCTATTTTAGAGATAGGCAACGCAGACGCTCATTGGCGCACGCAAGCATTGTAGGTTCAATAATTGAATAACATGACGCGAGCACACGACGCGAGCAGTGTGGTCAGCATGTAACTCAGTAGCCGGAGAGAAAGGAAACCGCTCAGGGATTTCACCATGATGCCAATGGTGATTTTAAAACAGTTGAAGGGTTTAATGGCTGTGATAGGAGAACTGAGGATGGATCAACAACATTGTAGTTACTCCACAATGCTAACCTAACTGAAAGAGTGAAAAGAAGGAGGATTATACCGAATATACAAAAAATATTCCAAAACATGCATCCTGTTTGCAACAAGGCACTAAAATAATACTGCAAACATGTGGCAAAGCAATGTTATTGGTATGCTGGTAATCATTAAAGACTGGGGAGTATTTCAGTATAAAAAATAAACGGAATAGAGCTAAGCACAGGCAAAATCCTAGAGGAAAACCTGGTTTATTATTCTTTTCACCGGACACTGGGAGATTAATTCACCTTGCAGCAGAACAATAACCGAAAACACAAGGGCCAAATATACACTGGAGTTGATTACCAAGAAGACAGTGAATGTTCCTGATTGGCAGAATTACAGTTTTGACTTAAATCTACTTAAAAATCTATGGCAAGACCTGAAGATGGTTGTCTAGCAATGATCAACAACCAATTTGACAGAGATTTAAGAAATGCTTTAAGAATAATGGGCAAATGTTGCACAATCCGGGTGTGCAAAGCTCTTAGAGACTTACACAGAAAGCCAAATGTGATTCTACAAATTTCGATATTTTAGTTTTTTTTTGTTTTCACTTTGTCACTATTGGGTATTGCGTGTAGATGGGTGTGAGAAAAAAATATTTGATCAATTTTTGAATTCAGACTGTGCCACAATTTTTTTATGGAATAAGTGAAGGGGTGTGAATACTTTCTGAAGACACCTAAGGCTTTTTCTACATTTTGTTACTTTACAGCATTATTCTAAAACTGATTAATCGCATCTCTGCATGTCTGGCAGACATATCAGTGTGGATGACGGATCACCACCTCAAGCTGAACCTCGGCAAGACGTAGCTGCTCTTCCTCCCGGGGAAGGACTGCCCGTTCCATGATCTCGCCATCACGGTTGACAACTCCATTGTGTCCTCCTCCCAGAGTGCTAAGAACCTTGGCGTGATCCTGGACAACACCCTGTCGTTCTCAACTAACATCAAGGCGGTGACCCGTTCCTGTAGGTTCATGCTCTACAACATTCGCAGAGTACGACCCTGCCTCACGCAGGAAGCGGCGCAGGTCCTAATCCAGGCACTTGTCATCTCCCGTCTGGATTACTGCAACTCGCTGTTGGCTGGGCTCCCTGCCTGTGCCATTAAACCCCTACAACTCATCCAGAACGCCGCAGCCCGTCTGGTGTTCAACTTTCCCAAGTTCTCTCACGTCACCCCGCTCCTCCGCTCTCTCCACTGGCTTCCAGTTGAAGCTCGCATCCGCTACAAGACCATGGTGCTTGCCTACGGAGCTGTGAGGGGAACGGCACCTCCGTACCTTCAGGCTCTGATCAGGCCCTACACCCAAACAAGGGCACTGCGTTCATCCACCTCTGGCCTGCTCGCCTCCCTACCTCTGAGGAAGTACAGTTCCCGCTCAGCCCAGTCAAAACTGTTCGCTGCTCTGGCACCCCAATGGTGGAACAAACTCCCTCACGACGCCAGGTCAGCGGAGTCAATCACCACCTTCCGGAGACACCTGAAACCCCACCTCTTTAAGGAATACCTAGGATAGGATAAAGTAATCCTTCTAACCCCCCCCCCCCCCCCTTAAAAGAGTTAGATGCACTATTGTAAAGTGGTTGTTCCACTGGATATCATAAGGTGAATGCACCAATTTGTAAGTCGCTCTGGATAAGAGCGTCTGCTAAATGACTTAAATGTAATGTAATGTAATGATTAAAACATTTTTTTCTCATCAATCTACAAACAATAACCCATAGTTACATAGCAATTGATAAAAAATTAAAAACAGAAATACATTCTTTACATAAGTATTCAGACCCTTCGCTATGAGACTCGGATTTGAGCTCAGGTGCATCCTGTTTCCATTGATCATCATTGAGCTGTTACTACAACTTGATTCGAGTCCACCTGTGGTAAATTTAATTGATTGGACATGATTTGAAAGGCACACACCTTTCAAAATAAGGTCCCACAGTTGACAGTGCATGCCAGAGCAAAAACCAAGCCATGAGGTCGAAGGAATCGACCGTAGAACTCGACAGTATTGTGTCGAGGCACAGATCTTGGGAAGGGTACCAAAACATTTCTGCAGCATTGAAGGTCCCCAAGAACACAGTGGCCTCCATCATTCTTAAATGGAAGAAGTTTGGAACCACTAAGACACTTCCAAGAGTTGGCCGCCCGGCAAATCCTAGCAATTGGGGAAGAAGGGCCTTGGTCAGGGTGGTGACCAAGAACCCGATGGTCACTCTGAAAGAGCTCCAGAGTTCCTCTGTGGAGATGGGAGAATCTTCCAGACGGACAACCATCTCCAACAATCTGTCCATTATGGTAGAGTAGCCAGATGGAAGCCACTCCTCAGTAAAAGGCACATGACAGCCCGCTTGGAGTCTGCTAAAAAACACCTAAAGGACTCTCAGACAGTGACAAACAAGATTCTCTGGTCTGATGAAACCAAGATTGAACTCTTTGGCATGAATGCCAAGTGTCCCATCTGGAGGAAACCTGGCACGATCCCTACGGTGAAGCATGTTGGTGGCACCATGCTGTGGGGATGTTTTTCATCTGCAGGGATGAAAAGGGCGACAAGTCAGGATTAAGGGATGAACGGAGCAAATTACAGAGAGATGAAAACCTGCTCCATAGTGCTCTGGACCTCAGACTGGGGCGAAGGTTCACTTTACAACAGTGCAACGACCCTTAGCCAAGACAACACAGGTATGGCTTCAGGACAAGTCTCTGAATGTCCTTGAGGGGTGCAGCCAGAGCCCGGACTTGAACCTGATGGAACATCTCTGGAGAGACCTGAAAAAAGCTGCGCAGTGATGCTCCCCATCCAACCTGACAGAGCTTGAGAGGATCTGCAGAGAAGAATGGGGGAAACTCCCAAAATACCGGTTCTGCCAAGCTTGTATCATCATATCCAAGAAGACTCAAGGCTGTAATCGCTGCCAAAGGTGCTTCAAAAAGTACTGAGTAAAGGGTCTGAATACTTATGTAAATGTGATATTATTTTTCTTCGTCATTATGGGGTATTGTGTGTAGATTGATGAAAGGAAAAAACTATTTAATAAATTTTAGAATAAGGCTGTAATGTAACAAAATGTGGAAAAAGTCAAGGGGCATGGAATACTTAATGAATGTCTGTGTTAGGCTTTATGGAATATTTATTTGTATGTGTTGGGCTTTAGCTGAGATGATTCTTTACAAAGTCAAGTATATTTGTCCAGGCTGTAATTGTTCCTTGAATAGCACCGTTCATTCTCTCTGTTGATAATTATAATGTTATAACTTCTTATAGTAACTGTATCCACTGGTGAATTGGGAGAGAGCGAGGTGATTGCCATCTAAGCGCCAACATCATTTTTAATATTCTCTGATTGATTGAGAGATTCAAGGAGATATCATATTTAAGTAACATATTAGATGCAAGGCATTGCATATTTACATTCATGCACTTCTAAATAAAAGTTGTAACTTTGCTCCAGAAGCATTGAACTTTATGACACTACCACATCATATGAAAGAATGTGTCTACCTGATTTAGGGGACACAGTGAACAGTTGGGAGTTGGGGACAATTTCATCATAAAATGTTTCCTTAGTGTTAAAAGCAGTCTGTGAACAATCTTAACATGTATAAATTGATGGTTTCAGATGATGGGAAGCCAATGTAATATTTTTATATATTCTGTTCCAATTAAAAGGTTGTTCAGATTCAATTAGATCTGTAGACTATACTTTTTAATGGCTAGCTCAGAACATGAGCTTTACAAAAGTTGTTTATAAACTCAGCAAACTCCTCTCATTGTCAACTGCGTTTATTTTCAGCAAACTTAATATGTGTAAATATTTTTATGAACATAACATGATTCAACAACTGAGACGTAAACTGAACAAGTTCCACAGACATGTGACTAACAGAAATGGAATAATGTGTCCCTGATCAAAGGGAGGGTCAAAATCAAAAGTAACAGCATGTATCTGGTGTGGCCACCAGCTGCATTAAGTACTACAGTGCATCTCCTCCTCATGGACTGCACCAGATATGCCAGTTCTTGCTGGGAGATGTTACCCCACTCTTCCACCAATGCACCTGCAAGTTCCCGGACATTTCTGGGGGGGAATGGCCCTAGCCCTCACCCTCCTATCCAACAGGTCCCAGATGTGCTCAATGGGATTGACATCCGGGCTCTTCACTGGCCATGGCAGAACACTGACATTCCTGTCTTGCAGGAAATCACACACAGAACGGGTAGTATGGCTGGTGGCATTGTCATGCTGGAGGGTCATGTCAGGATGAGCCTGCAGGAAGGGTACCACATGAGGGAGGAGGATGTCTCCCCTGTAACGCACAGCGTTGAGATTGCCTGCAATGACAACAAGCTCAGTCCGATGATGCTGTGACACACCGCCCCAGACCATGACGGACCCTCCACCTCCAAATCAATCCCGCTCCAGAGTACAGGCCTCGGTGTAACGCTCATTCCTTCGACGATAAACATGAATCCGACCATCACCCAGGGTGAGACAAAACCGCAACTCGTCAGTGAAGAGCACTTTTTGCCAGTGCTATCTGGTCCAGCGACGGTGGGTTTGTGCCCATAGGCGACGTTGTTGCCGGTGATGTCTGGCGAGGACCTGCCTTACAACAGGCCTACAAGCCCTCAGTCCAGCCTCTCTCAGACTATTGTAGACTGAGCACTGATGGAGGGATTGTGTGTTCCTGGTGTACCTCAGGACGTTGTTGTTGCCATCCTGTACCTGTCCCGCAGGTGTGATGTTCAGATGTACCGATCCTGTACCTGTCCCGCAGGTGTGATGTTCAGATGTACCGATCCTGTACCTGTCCCGCAGGTGTGATGTTCAGATGTACCGATCCTGTACCTGTCCCACAGGTGTGATGTTCAGATGTACCGATCCTGTGCAGGTGTTGTTACACGTGGTCTGCCACTGCGAGGACGATCAGCTGTCCGTCCCGTGTCCCTGTAGTGCTGTCGTAGGCGTCTCACAGTACGGACACTACAATTTATTTCCCTGGCCACATCTGCAGTCCTCATGCCTCCTTGCAGCATGCCTAAGGCACATTCACGCAGATGAGCAGGGACAGGGGGCAGGGGTGTTTTTCAGAGTCATAGGAAAGGCCTATCTAGTGTCCTAAGTTTTCATAACTGTGACCTTATTTGCCTACAGACTGTAAGCTGTTAGTGTCTTAATGACTGTTCCACAGGTGCATGTTCAATAATTGTTCATGGTTCATTGAACAAGCATTTATCAGCATTTAACAATTATCTTTGAAAGACAGGGTCCTGAGTTTCTATTACAGAGATCAGTCGTTAAGTAACGTTTTGAACTCTACACTACAGCTGCACAGAACTCATCAGCTTAACAGATACTCAACAATGCAAGGATTTGTGCGTGTGTGTGTGTGTGTGTTATGTGGTGTTAAATCTGTGAAACACATGAGACACATGAGTCACCCAGGCTCCAGATTGCTTTGGGGGTTCAGTCCACATCAGGAACTAAACCACAACTCTACGGGGACTCTAAAACCTGGATCAAATCAATCAAATCAAATTTTATTGGTCACATACACATGGTTAGCAGATGTCATTGTGAGTGTAGCAAAATGTTTATGCTTCTAGATCCAACAGTGCAGCAGTATTTAACAGGTAATATCTAACAGATTCCACAACAAAACCTAATACACACAATCTAGTTGTCACGTTCCTGACCTGTTTTCCATTGTTTTTGTATGTGTTTAGTTGGTCAGGGCGTGAGTTGGGGTGGGCATTCTATGTGTTGTGTTTCTATGTTGGGTTTAATGTGTTGCCTGATATGGTTCTCAATTAGAGGCAGGTGTTTGACGTTTCCTCTGATTGAGAACCATATTAAGGTAGGCTGTTCTCACTGTTTGTTGGTGGGTGATTGTCTTCCGTGTTTGTGTCTGTGCACCACACGGGACTGTTTCGTTTGTTCGTTCGTTTGTGTAGTCTGTACCTGTTTGTGCGTTCTTTGTGTTATGTAAGTTCTCTAGTTCAGGTCTGTCTACGTTCGTTTTGTTGTTTTGTATTTTCCGAGTGTTTTCCGTATTCATTTTTTCCTTAATAAATATTCATCATGTCTGCATACAACGCTGCATTTTGGTCCGACCCTTACTCCTTCTCCTCATCCGAGGAGGAGGAATTAGACAGCCGTTACACTAGTAAAGAATATATATATAAGAATATATATGTCACGTTCTGACCCTAGTTATTGTGTTAATTTGTTTTGTTGGTCAGGACGTGAGCTGGGTGGGCATTTCTATGTGTTGTGTTTCTATGTTGGGTTAATGGGTTGCCTGGTATGGCTCTCAATTAGAGGCAGGTGTTTGGCGTTTCCTCTGATTGAGAGTCATATTAAGGTAGGTTGTTCTCACTGTTTGTTTGTGGGTGATTGTCTTCCGTGTCTGTATGTATGTTAGTACCACACGGGACTGTAGCGTTGGTTTGTAGTCTGTACCTGTTTCGTGCGTTCTTCGTGTTTTTGTAAGTTCTCATGTTTTAGGTCAGTCTACGTCGTTTTGTTGTTTTGTAAATTTCCAAGTGTTTTTCGTGTTCGTCTTCGTCTGTAAATAAATTAATTATGTCATCATACCTCGCTGCACATTGGTCTTCCGATCCCTCTCTCCTCTCCTCGTCCGAGGAGGAGGAAGAGTACGACAATCGTTACAATATAAGTATTAAATATATGGATTAGCAGTGACAGAGCGGCTAAGATGCAATAGATAGTAAAGAATAGATAATGAAGGATACAGTATACAGTATATACCTATGAGATGAGTAATGTGAGATATGTAAACATTCTTAAAGTGGCATTATTAAAGGGACTAGTGTTTCATTTATTAAAGTTGCCAATGATATCAGGTCCATAGGTAGGCAGCCGCCTCTCTGTGCTAGTGGTGGCTGTTTAACAATTTGATGGCCTTGAGATAGAATCTCTCTGTCCCAGCATTGATGCACCTGTACTGACCACACCTTCTGGATGGAAGTGGAGTGAACAGGTAGTGGCTCGGGTGGTTATTGACCTTGATTATCTTTTTTTCCTTCCTGTGACATTGGGTGCTGTAGGTATCCTGGAGGGCAGGTAGTTTGCCCCCGGTGATGCGTTGTGCAGACCTCACTACCTTCTGGAGAGACATGCAGTTGTGGGCGGTGCAGTTGCCGTACCAGGTGGCGATAAAGCCTAACAGGATGCTCTCAATTGTGCATCTGTAAAAGTTAATGAGGGTTTTCGGTGACAAGACACATTTTTCAGCCTCCTGAGGTAGAAGAGGCGCTGTTGCGCCTTCTTCACCACACTGTCTGTGTGAGTGGACCATTTCAGTTTGACGGTGATATGTACACAGAGGAACTTAAAACGTTCCACCTTCTCCACTGCTGTCCCATCGATGTGGATAGGGGGGTGCTCCTTTTGCTGTTTCCTGAAGTCCACAATCATCTCTTTTGTTTTGCTGACATTGAGTGAGAGGTTATTTTCCTGACACCAAACTCCAAGGGCCCTCACATCCTCTCTGTAGGCTGTCTCGTCATTGTTGGTAATCAAGCCTACCACTGTAGTGTCGTCTGCAAACTTGATGATGAGTTGGAGGCGTGCATGGCCACGCATTCGTGGGTGAACAGGGAGTACAGAAGGGGGCTGAGCACACACCGTTGTGGGGCCCCAGTGTTAAGGATCAGTGGAGTGGGGGGTCGGCCCGTCAGGAAGTCCAGGACCCAGTTGCATAGGATGGGTCTCAAGCTTAATGATGAGTTAATGATGATGAGTTAATGATGAGTTTGGAGGTTACTATGAATGCTGAGCTATAGTCAATGAACAGCATTCTTACATACTGTAGGTATTCCACTTGTCCTGATGGGATAGGGCAGTGTGCAGTGCGATGGCGATTGCATCGTCTGAGTACCTATTGGGGCAGGAGGGAAATTGAAGTGGGTCTAGGGTGACAGGTAGGGTGGAGGTGATATGACTAGTCTCTCAAAGCACTTCATGATGACAGAAGTGAGTGCTACGGGGCATTAATTATTATTATTAATTTAGTTCAGTTACCTTAGCTTTCTTGAGAACAGGAACAATGGTGGCCATCTTGAAGCATGTGGGGACAGCAGACTGAAATAGGGATTGATTGAATATGTCCGTAAACACACCAGCCAGTTGGTCTGGGCTTGCTCCGAGGACGCGGCTAGGGATGCCGTCTGGGCCGGCAGCCCTGCGAGGGTTAACATGTTTAAATGTTTTACTCACGTCGGCCACAGAGAAGGAGAGCCCACAGTCTTTGGTAGCGGGCCGTGTCGGGGGCACTGTATTGTCCTCAAAGCACGCAAAGAAGCTGTTTAATATGTCTGGGAGCAAGACGTCGATGTCCGTGGCGGGGATGGTTTTCTTTTTGTAATCCGTGATTGTCTGTAGACCTTGGCACATACATCTCGTGTTTGAGCCGTTGAATTCCTTGTATGTGAATGACTTGACATCCTCATCTTCTCCCGTTCCACCCAAGAACATGTGCTCCACATCCGACAGGTTCTCTAACGCCTCCGGAGAATCAGCTGTTTGTAAAAGCAGAGACCCAGAGCCCGAGATCGTCCTTCCCACCTCGTGACTGGTGACGGCACTCAACTGGGGTATAGGGAAACAGGTCCGGGAGGTGCAGCGGTCCCAGCCCGAACCCTGTGTGGGGGCCCTGATAATCGGCTGTTTGTGCCTAAAGCTGTCCGCTCTGCGGTCCGAAAGTGGGCCCATTCCTCCAGGCTTGCCTGCCACCCGGGCTCCCGCCGGACCCTTGCCTTTGTACGACAATGCTTTTGGTGGCCTACGATGGTTCCGGATGTCGCCGCGTTTGTCTCCGCCTGCACGGTCTGTGCTCATTATAAGACTCCTCGGCAAGCTCCGGCTGGTCTTCTGCAACCACTGCCTGACCCTCACCGTCCCTGGTCCCACATATCCCTGGATTTCGTCATGGGTCTCCCTCGTCTGAGGGCAACACTGCCATTCTGACTGTGGTTGACCGGTTTTCCAAGACTGCTCACTTCATTCCTCTCCCCAAACTACCCTCGGCCAAGGAGACGGCCCATGGTCTCCGACTGGGGGCCTCAGTTCTCGTCCCGGTTCTGGAAGGCATTCTGCTCCCTCATTGGGTTGTCGGCCAGCCTGTCCTCTGGGTTCCACCCCAAGTCCAATGGCCATTTTGAGCGAGGCAATTAGGATCTTGACACTACTCTGCGCAGCCTGGTCTCCGCCATCCCCACCTCCTGGAGCCAGCAGCTGGTGTGGGTTGAGTACGCTCGCAACACCCTTCCCTGCTCTGCCACGGGCCTATCTTCGTTTGAGTGTTCCCTGAGGTATTAGCCCCCGCTCTTCCCCGAGCAGGAGGAAGAGGTCGGTGTACCTACTACCCAGATGTTTGTTCGCCGCTGTCATCGTACCTGGAGGAAAGCCCGGTCGGCCCTCCTCAAGACCACCTCCAGGTATCAACAACAAGCAGATTGCCATCAGACATTTACATTTTACATTTAAGTCATTTAGCAGACGCTCTTATCCAGAGCGACTTACAAATTGGAAAGTTCATACATATTCATCCTGGTCCCCCCGTGGGGAATGAACCCACAACCCTGGCGTTGCAAGCGCCATGCTCTACCAACTGAGCCACACGGGACCCCGGCTCCCCGGTATCGTCTCGGGCAGAAGGTATGGCTATCCACCCGGGATCTGCTCCTCCGGGTGGAATCCCGCAAACTCTCCCCCCGGTTTATCGGTCCATTTCCTATCTCCAAGATTATTAACCCCTCTGCTGTTCATCTTCTGTTGCCCCGTACCTTTCGTATACATACCACCTTTCATGTGTCCAGAGTCAAACCTATGTCTCACAGCCCTTTGGTTTGACCCTTGCCTGTCCTGACTCTGAGCCTGCCTGCCTGACCACTCTGCCTACCCCAGACCGTTAGCCTGCCTGCCGTCCTGTACTGTTGCCCCACATCTGGATTGTTGACCTCTGCCTACCCTGACCCTGAACCTGCCTGCCGTCCGATATCGTTGCCCCACCTCTGGTTTACTGACCCCTGCCTGCCTTGACCTGTCTATTGCCTGGAATATTAAACCATTGTTAATTCGACATGTCTGCATCTGGGTCTTACCTTGATTCCTGATACTGAGAGGTGCAGACAAAGGAACTGTTTTGGAAAAGTCGTATTCCTGGTTGTAGTGCTGGTTGTGCTGGTAAGTTGACGTCTCTCTGATATCCAATAGTTCTTCCCGACTGTATGTAATAACACTTAAGGTTTTCTGGGCTAAAAATGTAAGAAATAATACATAAAAAAAACAAAATACTGCACAGTTTCCTAAGGACATGAAGTGAAGCTGCCATCTCTATCGGCGCCATCTCCAGGGATCCCCTGTCCTCTACCTCAGACGGTCTGTACAGAGTGTGTCTGTGAGAGAACAGCGTCCATCTCCACCTCTCCACCCACCCCTGCAGTGAGTTGTTTGTTCATCATATCCATCCCTGAGCCTCACCTACTGCACACTAGTCCCACTGGATAGAGGAGGGCGGAGAGAGAGGGGACAGGAGGAGGAGGACTATGCAGAGGAATGGGGTGGGTACTCATAAAATATCACATATTTTTTCCATCAACCTCCAGGGCCACTGCACAGATTTGTGTGTGGCGTCTATCCCCTCATGGGTAGCAGTGTGAGCCAGAGGAGACTAGGCCAGGGAGGGGACAGTGGAGGAAGGAGGGACGGTGGGGTTTGATATTTTCCCTTTTGGCTGGTCCTGCAGGGTGCAAACTGCAGAGAGAGAGAGAGAGTGGGAGACAGGGCTATGTTATTGATGGCCTCCTTCATGCTCCAACACCGTTATGTGTTATTGGAACATCTGTCAGGAGTGTTTGCCCTGTGGATGGTCGTATCGACGGCCACTGACGCTGTGTTCTGACTGAGGGCACTCTACCCCTCCCCCTCTCCTTTTCTCTCCCAACCCTACTCATTCTCTCTCTCCAGACTGATTGAGCAGATTCTACCTCCCTCCTTCATTATCTCTCTCTCTCTCTTTCTAACGAATAGGTTGTTTGGAGCATGGCTAGCACGGCGTGGAGCACCATCAGACCGGCGACTCCTGCGGCGCTGTCGGCAGGTTGACCCCTGAACTCCAGCCTTAAAGGAAACCATGGACAAATGAGGAATGGACTTGGAGGAACAGTAAGCTAAGATTGGGCAATGGGCTCTGAGTTCTAAGAGCCAGCGGGACTGTGAAAGCTTCACTGAGAGGAGAGCTAGACTCCAGACTCCTGATGCCTCTACAAGCCACTGGTTAGCAGGCATCATTTAGGCCATTGAGTTGTTCCTGGCCAAACACCGTGACCAGGAAAAACAGGCATTAGTAATACCTCCACAAAGACTACCCAGTTATAAGTTTAGCAGATCCCACATTTTGGTATGTTGGTCAGGGTGTCGCTGGTTCAAAGTCAAACTGCAGTTAAAGGTAATGTATGGGAGCTCAAACAGTGTGCTGTATTGTTGAGATGTACCATGTAGGCCAATGTGTAATGTATGCTTTAAGACAGTCAAATTACAGGGTTGATAACTCATATCTGTTATGATTATTAATCAATACATTTAATTATTAAGGCCAGGCATCAAAGGCTAAAATGTCATTTTTACATGTACTTATTAATTCTGAGATTGTTTGGTATTTTGGTCTATTAATAATATTATTTTCAAAAATGTCAAAAAGTTGATGAAAATGTATATTTTCATTAGTTATTTAATCCTACTACCGTCATCAAAATGTAATTAATTGTAACCACTTATAACTGGACAGACATTTCAAAGCTCACTACACTGAAACACACAATTTAAAAGCCCATTTCATAGAGAATGTCTCAAACTGTGGACTATATGTAGTAACTTACTTGAAGAGATGGTGATTGGGTCAAAATAGATGTTTGGCATTTGGTAGTCTAAATTCAGCGTCCTTGTCTTTAACTGCCATTACCCGAAAGTCAGACTCTTTTCACACGCCGACACAAAATATTTAGGCTGGCTTCATCCAGTGTCCAGAAAAAAAAGATTTGTGTGATATGCAAATATGTGCAAATTTAATGAGGTCGCCTAATTGTAATACAATATTTCAACAACAAAATAATATACAAAAAAGTATTACAGTTGAAGTCGGAAGTTTACATACACTTAGGTTGGAGTCATTAAAACTCGTTTTTCAACCACTCCACAAATGTCTTGTTGTCACGATCGTGTGGCGGATTGACGGACCAAAATGCAGCAGTTGGAAAATAAGCCATCTTCTTTTATTTAACAACACGAAGATGAACACGACACAAAACTCTATACAAACTAACAAAACAACAAAACGACCGTGAAGCTACAAACGTTGTGCACATACATACAGGCTACAAACGTTCTACATAGACAATTACTCACAACCAATGAGAGCCTATGGCTACCCTAAATAAGGCTCCCAATCAGAGACAACCGAAATCAGCTGTCTCTAATTGGGAACTCATTCAGGTAACCATAGACTCTCCTAGACAACTAAACATACATAGACAACGCTAGACATCTACACTCAACACAAACCCATATACTACACCCCATAACCCCTTTACCATATAAACACCCAAAACTAACAAAACATAAACATTCCCCATGTCACACCCTGACCTAACTAAAATAATCAAGAAAACAAAGAATACTAAGGCCAGGGCGTGACATAACCCCCCCCTTGAGGCGCGAACTCCGGGCGCACCATACACAGTCTAGGGGAGGGTCTGGGTGGGCTTCCCTCCACGGTGGCGGCTCCGGCTCTGGTCGTGGTCCCCACTTCACCACAGTCCCTAACCACCTCCTTAGCTTCTTCAAAATGACCCCTCTCCACATTAACCCCATTGCATTAAGGGGCAGTTCTGGACTAAGGGGCAGCTCCGGACTAAGGGGCAGTACCAGGGTAAGGGGCAGTACCAGGGTAAGGGGCAGTACCAGGGTCAGGGGCAGTACCAGGGTAAGGGGCAGTACCAGGGTAAGGGGCAGCACCAGGATAAGGGGCAGCACCAGGATAAGGGGCAGCACCAGGATAAGGGGCAGCTCCGGACTGAAGAATGGCAGCTCCGGACTGAGGGACTGCAGCTCCGGACTGAGGGACTGCAGCTCCGGACTGAGGGATGGCCCATGGCTGGCTGACGGATCTGGCTGCTCATGGCTAGCTGACGGATCTGGCTGCTCATGGCTAGCTGACGGATCTGGCTGCTCATGGCTAGCTGACGGATCTGGCTGCTCATGGCTGGCTGACGGATCTGGCTGCTCATGGCTAGCTGACGGATCTGGCTGCTCATGGCTAGCTGACGGATCTGGCTGCTCATGGCTAGCTGACGGATCTGGCTGCTCATGGCTAGCTGACGGATCTGGCTGCTCATGGCTAGCTGACGGATCTGGCTGCTCATGGCTAGCTGACGGATCTGGCTGCTCATGGCTAGCTGACGGATCTGGCTGCTCATGGCTGGCTGACGGATCTGGCTGCTCATGGCTGGCTGACTGATCTGGCTGATCCTGTCTGGTTGGCGGCTCTGGCAGATCCTGTCTGGTTGGCGGCTCTGGCAGATCCTGTCTGGTTGGCGGCTCTGGCAGATCCTGTCTGGTTGGCGGCTCTGGCAGATCCTGTCTGGTTGGCGGCTCTGGCAGATCCTGTCTGGTTGGCGGCTCTGGCAGATCCTGTCTGACGGACGGCTCTGGCAGATCCTGTCTGACGGACGGCTCTAGCGGCTCCTGTCTGGCTGGCGGCTCTAGCGGCTCCTGTCTGGCTGGCGGCTCAGTAGGCTCATGGCAGACGGGCGGCTTTGCAGGCTCATGGCAGACGGGCGGCTTTGCAGGCTCATGGCAGACGGGCGGCTCAGATGGCGCTGGGGAGACGGATGGCTCAGATGGCGCTGGGGAGACGGATGGCTCAGATGGCGCTGGGGAGACTGATGGCTCAGATGGCGCTGGGGAGACGGGCAGTTCAGTCATCGCTGTGCAGACGGCAGACAACTGCCGGCTGAGGCGCACTGTAGGCCTGGTGCGTGGTGCCGGGACTGGTGGCACCGGGCTGGGGACACGCATCTCAGGGCTAGTGCGGGGAGAAGGAACAGGGCATACTGGACCCTGGGAGCGCACATTAGGCCTAGTGCGTGGTGCCGGAACTGGTGGTACCGGACTGGGGACACGCATCTCAGGGCTAATGCGGGGAGCAGCAACAGGACGCACAGGACTCTGGGTACACACAGGAGGCTTGGTGCGTAATTTAGGCACTGGTGGTAAAGGGCTGGAGACACGCACCATAAGGCTAGTGCGTGGAGGAGGCACTGGTTGTACTGGGCTGGGGACCGTCACAGGAGAGTTAGTACATAGGGCTAATATAGGAGGTGCAGGACTAGGGAGGCGTACAGGAGGCCTGGTTCGTGGGACTGTCCTTTCCAGACGGTTAGCACGCACATCAGGACGAGCATGTAGAGCTGACTCAGGTAACCTCACATCCCGCACACGCTCTGTCGGGTGGATCTTGTGCCTCACGCACCAACACAGCAGCTCCCTCATTTCACTCTCTTCCAACCTCCCCAATAAATCCTTAACCGTCTCTGCATCATTCCCATTGCTCCCCTCCAATCTCAGCCCGACTGGCTCAGGTTCCCTCTTAGAGGAAGCACGGGAAGCACGGGAAGTTGACGCAGTTCTCCCATCAGGACTCGCCACATTCCTCATGAGCCCCTCCCCAAGAAATTTTTGGGTATTACTCACGGGTCTCCAGCCTTGCTTCCTTGCTGCCTCCTCATATCGCCTCCTCTCGGCTTTCGCTGCCTCCAGCTCTTCACGAGGGAGGCGATATTCTCCAGGTTGATCCCAAGGTCCATCTCCTTCCAATTCGTCCTCCCAACTCCAGAAATCCTGTGTAGCTAGGTCCTGTTGCCGCCTTCCATGCCGCTTGGTCCTATGGTGAGTAATTCTGTCACGATCGTGTGGCGGATTGACGGACCAAAATGCAGCAGTTGGAAAATAAGCCATCTTCTTTTATTTAACAACACGAAGATGAACACGACACAAAACTCTATACAAACTAACAAAACAACAAAACGACCGTGAAGCTACAAACGTTGTGCACATACATACAGGCTACAAACGTTCTACATAGACAATTACTCACAACCAATGAGAGCCTATGGCTACCCTAAATAAGGCTCCCAATCAGAGACAACCGAAATCAGCTGTCTCTAATTGGGAACTCATTCAGGTAACCATAGACTCTCCTAGACAACTAAACATACATAGACAACGCTAGACATCTACACTCAACACAAACCCATATACTACACCCCATAACCCCTTTACCATATAAACACCCAAAACTAACAAAACATAAACATTCCCCATGTCACACCCTGACCTAACTAAAATAATCAAGAAAACAAAGAATACTAAGGCCAGGGCGTGACACTTGTTAACAAACTATAGTTTTGGCAAGTCGGTTAGGACATCTACATTGTGCATGACACAAGTCATTTTTCCAACAATTGTTTACAGACAGATTATTTCACTTATAATTCACTGTATCACAATTCCAGTGGGTCAGAAGTTTACATACACTAAGTTGACTGTGACGTTAAACAGCTTGCAAAATTCCAGAAAATGATGTCATGGTTTTAGAAGCTTCTGATAGGCTAATTGACATCATTTGAGTCAATTGGAGGTGTACATGTGGATGTATTTCAAGGCCTACCTTCAAACTCAGTGCCTCTTTGCTTGACATCATGGGAAAATCAAAAGAAATCAGCCAAGACCTCAGAAAAAATGGTAGACTTCCACAAGTCTGGTTCATCCTTGGGAGAAATTTTCACGTTCATCTGTACAAATAATAGTATGCGAGTATAAACACCATGGGACCACGCAGCCGTCATACCGCTCAGGAAGGAGATGCGTTCTGTCTCCTAGAGATTAACGTACTTTGGTGCAACAAGTGCAAATCAATCCCAGAACAATAGCAATGGACCTTGTGAAGATGCTGGAGGAATCAGGTACGAAAGTATCTATATCCACAGTAAAACGAGTCCTATATGAACATAACCTGAAAGGCCGCTCAGCAAGGAAGAAGCCACTGCTCCAAAACCGCCATAAAAAAGCCAGACTACGGTTTGCAACTGCACATGGGAACATAGATGGTACTTTTTGGAGAAATGACGAAACAAAAATAGAAATGTTTGGCTATAATGACCATCGTTATGTTTGGAGGAAAAAGGGGGAGACTTGCAAGCCGAAGAACACCATCCCAACCGTGAAGCACGGGGGTGACAGCATCATGTTGTGGGGTGCTTTGCTGCAGGAGGGACTGGTGCACTTCACAAAATAGATGGCATCATGAGGGAGGAAAATCAACATCTCAAGACATCAGTCAGGAAGTGAAAGCTTGGTCGCAAATGTTTCTTCCAAATGGACAATGACCCCAGCATACTTCCAAAGTTGTGGCAAAATGGCCTAAGGACAACAAAGTAATGGTATTGGAGTGGCCATCACAAAGTCCTGACCTCAATCCTATAGAAAATTTGTGGGCAGAACTGAAAAAGCGTGTGCGAGCAAGGAGGCCTACAAACCTGACTCAGTTACACCAGCTCTGTCGGGAGGAATGGGCCAAAATTCACCCAACTTATTGTGGGAAGCTTGTGGAAGGCTACGCAAAACGTTTGACCCAAGTTAAACCATTGAGAGGCAATGCTACCAAATACTAATTGAGTGTATGTAAACTTCTGACCCACTGGGAATGTGATGAAAGAAACAAAAGCTGAAATAAATCATTCTCTACTATTATTCTGACATTTCACATTCTTAAAATAAAATGGTGATCCTAACTGACCTAAAACAGGGAATTTTTACTGGGATTAAATGTCAAGAATTGTGAAAAACTGAGTTTAAATGTATTTTGCTAAAGTGTATGTAAACTTCTGACTTCAACTGTATATGTGTGTCCACATTAAACTTGTAAAAGTTGATTGTGATATGATTAAGGGGGGGGGACTTATGAGGGCGTGGTGTCTGGCCTTAAAATAAATGATTTTGTTGAATTATTTACACATAATTAAATACATATAGAAAACCAACTGGGCACAGTAAAAGGAGAGCACAAATATAAGGACAACTGGTTAGCAATCTGTTTTACACACAGATATGAACTGGGCAGAGAGATTCTATTTAAAACTATATGATCATATTGTGTAATTGTAGTGCCATTTCCTTTATGTTTATTGTGAAGACAGAGCTGGAGAAATGCAGGGTTTTCCCCAAAGAATGAGAGGCGCTATATGATACACTTTATTATGTTATCATATAAGGCAATGTTTTGCTCTACTGCATGAAATGGCAGTTACAGGTCCCTCCGGGACTCCCCCCCCCACCCTACACAGAAGCCCCACCTTGTTAAAAATCCTGGGGAGAACCCTGAAATATATATTTTATCAACTGAGCCTAACTTGATCACCTAGGTACAATGTTTACTTTATCACCAGACAATAAATGGGGCACTTGCCTGAACTCAATGATCCTGTGTTTATGTGTGAATCCTGCAAGTAGCGTCAGTCAAGATTCAAGGGGTAATATATGTCCTATTTTCTACCAATTCAAAGTAATGTGAATACTTCCATGATAAAGGCTATTGTCTCTGCCATCTCGCTAGCTATCTAGCTACCATGCCAGATACCCGGCACAACGTTTGTGCAGAAATAGGAAGAGCGTGACGAATGTAGCCTAGGGGGAGGGATTTTCATTTTTTATTTGCGCCAACAAAGAAAAAGGGAAATAATATTGTAATACTTATTTGAAAATCTAAATTAGTAACTGATTACTTAAATTCAAAAACTAACGTGTTAGGTTACTCGTTACCACAAACATTTAATCTGAGTATTCTTAACGCGTTACTTTGTGACAGAAACAGAAAGTAGACCCCTCTAGGACTGAGAGAAACAGACATGTTCACTTAGAAAGCCTACCTCTTTCTCAATTTTAAAACGTGATATGCAGTACTGTGCTAATAGTTCCGAACAATTACAGCTGGCAAAATAGAGAAAGAGTGGGAGCCAAAAGACAGTATGTGTGATTGACAGACACCTCACTCACCCCCTCAGGTATGAGCTGGCTGGATCTCTTGGCTACTTCTGAATTTATTAGTCCACATAAGCCTTCTGCTCTTAGCCAACTCACCACCTGGCTACAGGGGCAGGAACATCTGATTCAGAAGCATCATTTCACACAGGTCACTTATCTAGCTAGCACTTTCCTCCCAATGCTGATGATGTCACTGGCCCTGGCGCTGGTCTCATTATCTCCCATAGAGATTTATAGAAGCTCAACGCTCATATTTCACACCAGCAGAGAGAGCCCCTACCCATAAATCACCTGGCCTGACTATGCACTTTTAAAGAAAACACCTCTGGCAATCAGCACACTCACAGGAGTGTGTGTGAGCTTGTGTGTGGGCGGGAGTGTGTGTGTGTCTGCACGCGTGTGTGGGCAGGAGTGTGTGAGTGTGTGTGTGTGTGTGTGTGTGTGTGTGTGTGTGTGTGTGTGTGTGTGTGTGTGTGTGTGTGTGTGTGTGTGTGTGTGTGTGTGTGTGTGTATGTGTGTGCGTGTGCGTGCGTGTGTGTGTGTGTGTGCCAGTTTGTGGCCTTCTACCAACCTCTCATCTCCACACATTCTGTTATTATGCACAGACACACAGTTCATTAGCAAAAATAGCTGCTGAGAATATTCATCATTCGCACTGACATTTATGCCATACGCTATTGCAGTCTCACTAAAATTGGTGCTAAACCAAAATCACACACACAATCCACCAACGCCCACAGACAACGTGCAGCTCCAACCTCAACAAAAGTCATCTGTTCAAACAAGTGAAAAACATGCTTCAGCAGCACGGTATTAACACTGTGGGTGAGCTAACACATTTTGGCGTGGATAACCCAATCTTCCTCCCCGTTGGCATTTAGCTTAGCATTGTTTCATGTGATCAGTCATGTCTGAAGAATAATTGGCGGTGGCTATCCCACAGTCACACCTGCTGCTTTTGGCTGAGGAAAGGACCGTGGGGAGAGGAGGCAGCAGATGTAGCAGTGTCAGTGTTGCCCACCGATATTGCGTTATTTCATATCAACACAACTACCGAGAAAGTGGTTAATGTTCCATAATGGCCCAACCGACAAGCAGTGTGGAGGAGAGATGTACACCTCCATCTAACAGGTCTCAACTTCCCTTGGCGTCCATTTTGAATTGGGCAGCTTGTTTGTTTGTTCGTTGTTCTGCTCTATCGGGGAGGCCAATGTTCCTACATTGGTATAGTTTTGTTTGTGGATTGATTTTGTTATTATCCATAGAAAAACAGATTGCTGTGTGATTGTAACAGAAGAGACATACTGCTGATAACTGTTGTGTTCCTGCTATGGAAGCTAACTCCATGTCATGCAGTGTATTAGCTGATAATAAAACCTCACTACTAGTTTTCATAGACTCTCTGCATGAGACGCAGGGTTAGAAACAGTTCTCATAATGTGCTTACCAGGCAGGAGCCATCCTTGGAGAAAGCTGACAGGGTTTTACTCCATTTTCTCTAAAAACACTGCTTCTACAGTGAACAAGGTTACCTCGATATTAGCATACGTCAACTGCAACTTAATGTCTGCTTCCCAGTTGGCTAAGTGGGAAAAAGTCCTTGTTTATAGTTCTATTAGCGGTGTTGTGACAGAAAATAATTCTGCGGTAGATTGACAGTTTATAACAGACTACGTTAAGCACAGACCAGGCAATCTTTAGAGACACTGTCTCTGTACTCTGGTAGCATAGCAACCATCAGCTCATATAGAGCTCATTCTATGCTGCTGTGTGCAGATTACGGGAGCACTTTGTGAGCACAAGTTGTGATGTGAAGAGAAAAAAGCTTCACTAACGGAGAGAGAGAGAGAGAAAGAGAGAGAGAGATGGGGTACATGGCTGATAAAAACAGCCGACATGCCCAAAACTCATCACTCATGTACAGCGAGATGGGCACAAACAGAATCTGCACATTCACACATTACTCACACACAGCTCATCTTCGTTTGAAGATATGCCGTTGCCATGACGACGCGCGGGACCAGAGAGTCGTTCTGAGCAGTAGTCTGGTTTCAGTTCAGCACGGTGCTCTGCTACCTATGCGAGTGCTGTATGCATATGCATAATGGTAATCCACTTTCACAAGTCGAGTTTCCTCCACACTTGATTTAATATGGCCCAGTTCCATTCTAGATTGGCTCATCATAACGGAGGGAAGATGATAGACCTCTCCCCTCCCTTATACCCCTGAGGTGTTGTCTAGGCTCTGTTGCTCATGCCTAGGATCTTCTGCCTAAGCCAAGGTTTAGGCTAGCGTATGGGGACGGACCTATGAAAGAGTCAAAGACAAAGGCTCCGATATGGAAGTATCTTCTAACACACAAAATATCACAACAGAACCAGTCGTGCAATATGGTATAGAATGCTATAGTGGTGGTGTGGTTCAATCACAGCATGATTTCATGGCACTGAGAGCAACATTTACACAGGAAGGCAACAGTTTCAAATGCTGGATATGTGTTGCACCAACATGTTGTTCCCAAGCCCATGTAGTCTGAAGTCCCACTGCTTGTATAGATGTTCTACAGGCTGAGATCAGTAGGCCCCGTGGACAGAGAGCTAGTCATGTGCAATGAGCCATGGATTCCCCAGATGACCCCTACATACCCACCCACACATACAACACCATGCACAGACAAAAGCTCTCTCTCACACACACAATCTGTAATATCTGTCACATTGAGCATGTCGCCTTTCTCTTCTAACCAAGGCTATTTAGTATGGTGGTCTGTTACTGAGTGTTCTACACACATTTCTAAACCACTCCATGATGCACAGAAATCCCCCACGGAATATGGCTAAAGACTGTTCTGTAGAGCTGATTTTAAAGCGCTTTCACTAACATGCTTTTATTAACAGTGAGACTCAATCAAAACGGTCTTGAATAGACGTGGCTGAGTGGTAAGTCTCCATGGCAAGATGAATGAATGCATGTTTCTCTACTGAGCCTTTGTTATAACCTACACCTAGCAACCCTTACAAAGGCAGTCCCATGGTAAGCAGTTGAATATGGCGAACAAGTGGTAATGGTGCTACATCAGAAATGTGCTATGATGAACATACAGTGCCTTCAGAAAGTATTCAGACCCCTTTACTTTTTCCACATTTTGTTGTGTTACAGCCTGAATTGAAAATGTATAAAATTCCGATGTTTTGGTCACTAGCCTACACACAATACCTAATCATGTCAAAGTGGAATTATATTTTTTGAAATATTAAAATGTATAAAAAATGAAAAGCTGAAGTGTCTTGGGTCAATAAGTATTCAACCTTTTTTTTGTCAAGCCTAAATCATTTTAGGAGTAAATATTTGCTTAACAAGTCACATAATACGTCGCATAGACTCACTCAATTCAATTTCTGAATGACTACCTCATCTCTGTACCCCACAAATACAATTTTCTGTAAATTCCCTCAGTCAAGCAGTGTCACGCCCTGACCTCAGAGATTCTTTTTATTCTCTATTTTGGTTAGGTCAGGGTGTGACTAGGGTGGGTACACTAGTTTTTGCATTTCTATGTTGGCCTGGTATGGTTCAGAGGCAGAGGCAGCTGTCTATCGTTGTCTCTGATTGGGGATCATATTTAGGCAGCCTTTTCCCACCTGTTGTTTGTGGGAACTTGTTTTTGTATAGTTGCCTTGAGCACTGCAATACTGCACGTTTGTTATATTCTTTGTTGTTTTGGTTGTAAGTTTCACTATTAAATATAATGTGGAACTCTACGCACGCTGCGCCTTGGTCCATTCATTCCAACGATCGTGACAAGCAGTGCATTTGAAGTACAGATTATATCACAAAGAGAAGGAATGCCTTGCAAAGAAGGGCACCTAATGGTAGATGGGTAAAAAATAAAATTGAGGCCAATGGTGACTTTTGAATCAGTTACAGAGTTTAATGGCTGTGAAAGGAGAAAACTGAGGATGGATCAACAACATTATAGTTACTCCACAATACTAACTTAAATGACAGAGAGTGAAAAGAAGGAAGCCTATACAGAATAAAAATATTCCAAAACATGCATCCTGTTTTCTACAAGGCACTAGTGCAAATAGTGCAAAAAATAGTGCAAAAAAATTGGCAAAACCATTCACTTTTTGTCCTGAATACAGTGTTATCTTTGTGGCAAATCCAATACATTACTGAGTCTCCTCTCCATATTTTCAAGCATAGTGGGGTCTGCATCATGTTATGGGTATGCTTGTATTCATTAAGGACTGAGGAGATTTTAGGATACAAAATAAACAGAATGGAGCTAAGCACAGGCAAAATCCTAGAGGAAACCCTGGTTCAATGTGAATTTCCACCAGACACTGGGTGTTAGGGGTGTGTACAAGAGGCGAAGTCAGGTGCAGGAGAGCAGAGTGTAATAAACAGGTGCACTTTAATTCCGTTCCAAAAATGACAGCACATAAGAACAATAACGTGCCAAAAACACGTACCATGGCAAAAGTATTGCGCCTGACAAAATCCACATAACAATAAACCATTACACACAAATGAAAACTAGGTGTGTAATAGAACAAGACAAAACAAATGGATAAATGAGAAATGGAGCGGCGATGGCTAGAAAGCCGGTGACGTCGATCGTCGAACGCCGCCCGAACAAGGAGAGGAGCCGACTTCGGTGGAAGTCGTGACACTGAGAGATTAATTCACCTTTCAGCAGGACATTAACCTAAAACACAAGGCCAAATCTACACTGGGGTTAATTACCAAGAAGACAGTAAATTTTCCTGAGTGGCCGAGTTACAGTTTTGACTTAAAATGGTTGTCTAGCAATGATCAACAACCAACTTGACAGAGCGTGAAAAAATTTGAAAAGAATAATGGGCAAATGTTGCACAATCCAGGTGTGGAAAGCTCTTACAGATTTACCCAGAAAGACTCAGGCTGTACCACAACAAAATGTGGATTAAGTCAACGAGTATGAATTCTTTCTGAAGGCACTGTAACTACTGTAAATACATTTAGAAAATGTGCATCCATTAGGCTTCTACTTTCTAAACTGTAGCCTACGAGGCCATAATAATAATGATACTGTAATAATAACAACTTTATTTACGCTTTAAAGCACTTTTCAGACATTACAGTTAAAGTGCTTATACTTCCACAGAACCCCCATACCAGGACAAGTCTCCTACTGCCAACACTTGCATCAGCACCTGAATTCCTCTAGGCCTCTTCTGAATTTCTCCTCAGAATTCTCCTCAGTCTCCTCAGAGTTGCCCTCCACATTAGCCTCGTCTGATTGTTAGTAATAATGACTGGAAGGGCCAGCAGCTGTTCCTGCCTCACCCCGCCACAACCCCCCTGGAGAGATCCACTAGTGCAGTCTCTGATGATTAAAGTTAACCAAAGCCATGTGCCAGATAAGAGGGCTGAGGCATCTATGCAGTACACACGGCTGCAACTGCAGCTGGAGGTGGGGGTGTGTGTTCCAGTGCAGGAGGAAAGAGTGCTGCAGAGAGTAAAGCAAGGAGCAAAAGAGTAAGGAGGGAGTGGAAGAGACTGGCATGCAAGGACCTCTTCAAACCATTATTTGGTAAGCTGGATACAGACCAGAGTTAGCCAGTTGTGTCTTGTGTGTACTTAGACTCTTGGAGCTTCATGATAAGTTGATTTAGGAGCTCTTAAGAGGAAAGTGAATGGAGTAAGAAATGGCTTTGCGACAGCGTCTCACAGATGGTTTGGTGTGGTTCAGGTTTAGTAGCTCTAACATTCATTTCTCAGTGAAAAGATAGAAATCGGAACAGCACATCCATTCGTTGTGAGGAGACAGAGTGGAGATGGTGGAGAGTTGTAGGATGAGACTGATGGGCTGGCTGGGATAAACAGCTGGAACTCATGGGAGCCATCTGTCTGTGTCAACCATACCTTGATACGTTACCACAAGCAAAAGTGGTTAGCTCAAAAAGGTACAATGAATCCCAAGCATTTTATTTTGGGACAAAGATAAGTCACTACACTACTGTAGCCAGTGAGGGAGATGTTGGTGTCTGATGCCTAAAGCCTAGATCTAGGGTCCAGAGTCTTTCTGGAACCAGACGAGCATGAGTAATCTCTTGAAAGAATAGGCTGACTTTTAATGACCGAAGACCTAAGATACTCAAGTCACTAAGTCTAAAAAGAGGAGGTACAGTATTACTCCGCCGCAGTACACAGATGTATCAAAATCACACAGTAGTCAAAAGAGCCGTACAGCAGCCCAGCCTCTCTCTCTATAAGTCATCTGCATTTCCCCACACAGCCTGATTTACATTCCCCAAATAAAAGGTCTCACCCTCTGGCTCTGTGGCATGGTGTGATTTCATAAAACAAAACACATCAAGTCCCATAAGTAGTTTTGTATTTGTATATATTAAGGATTTGTATATATTAAGGATCCCCATTCGCTGCTGCCAAGGCAGCCAAGGCAGCAACTACTCTTCCTGGGGACCAGCAACATTAAGGCAGTTCTATACAATTTTAAATATTACATTTCAGAACACTTTTCACAACACGTTAAGTGTGTTCCCTCAGGCCACTAGTCTACTATCACATACTACCCTCCACTACGATACGTGGAACATGCCGCCCTGCTACTTAGTATCATACCAATCAATGATTTAATGGATTGAAGGCACGAAACCCATTCTGTTTGGCACAGAGAAGGGGAAGCTGTGTCTGTGTGTGTGTGTGTGTGTGTGTGTGTGTGTGTGTGTGTGTGTGTGTGTGTGTGTGTGTGTGTGTGTGTGTGTGTGTGTGTGTGTGTGTGTGTGTGTGTGTGTGTGTGTGTGTGTGTGTGTGTGTGTGTGTGTGTGTGTGTGTGTGTGTGTGTGTGTGTGTGTGTGTGTGTGTGGTAAGGAGAATAATCTGTATATGTCTAGTCAGACCCATCCAATATGTGTCCATTAGCTTAACATAGTCATTACATTTTATACAGGCTCATCCAGTTAAATACTCACATAATGAAATGTATTATTTGGCAGCGCTTTCAGTTCGAATACCTTTCTGATTGTTAGGAATGCAGAACTTGATTGGACCAAATTTGTACAGGACCATGTGTTATGTGATCAACAACACAAGGTAGAAAAGCATTGAAGAGAAGAAAGGCGTCCATTAGTGAGCCACAGGTACCAGTTAGTGTATAAAATACCATTCATCATCTGTATCCTACCAGCTGCTTGAGTGCTCCACAATTAGAGCACTAAGAACAGCTTGTTCCAACAAACACTTAGTATTACATTAGGGACTGGGAACCAATCACCGTGCACAGGACTGACACAACACCCTGATGATAAAGTTACATCTCCACAGACCAGACCAGACCAGACCAGACCAGACCAGACCAGACCAGACAGACCAGACAGACCAGACCAGACCAGACCAGACCAGACCAGACAGACCGATAGACTGCACAGAGAGGAATCCATCCAACAGGTGGACCACAATGAAATCAAATGACCTTTCCCTGCACAACTTACAATAAGAAGCAGGCACCTTAGTAAGGTACTTCTTCTGTAAAGTACTGTACATGTAGCCTACTGCCTGTATAGGGCCTGTAGTGTCCATGTTAGCTGACGGCATGTTGTCGAGCCTCTCGGGTACAGTACCTGTCTATCTGAACTGTGGCACATCTGTTTCCGTGTGTCCTAAGAGGCTATTTTAAACTAGTTCAAAAGCCCTACTAGACACATTGGATGCATACCCAGACTTGAGTCCAAAAATCTGTCCAATGAAAACAAAGTCCTTGATGGGAGTGGAAACAGGCACCACGGCCGTCACATTACCTCAGTGTCCAGTCCTATCATTGTCAGCCAGCATTGCTGGACCAGCTACAGCCACAGCAGCTCTCTGGAGAGACCTCACCCACACTGCAGCCCGCTGGTGTCATACTGCAGACTAACTTGCTCTTATGAATAGGAGGCCCAGAAGCCCAGGGAGATCTCTTTAAAAGGTCTTTAATGTTTATGAGAATGCTAAATACGCTGCCGTTCTAATAATGATGCGTGAGCGCCACATGTGCCTGCATGTTTTTGTTTGATAGGTATCAGCATGTATCAACCTGTATATCAGCAATGTACTACCTGTAGGTAGTAATGCAGACATATGCTACACAGTGTGCTACTGCTGCTCCACACAGCCTTAATGATTCTGCCTCTTATTTCCCAGCATGCCTTTGGCACGGCCGTCACAGATGAGCTCTGAGAGGAGGGACCCGTGGAGAGGCTGAGGAGACCTGGGCCTGGATGTGTTAGTCAGCTGTTAAAACCAAAAGTTTGGTGCTGTAGGACACATGACTAATGGAAGAGTGAAATAGTATGGTCTCTGTTAATCAATCCACACGGTGAGTCCAGATGAACGTTTCGAATTATTTGGTTTAATTCCACCCATTCACATGAAGTGTATGTCTCTTCTATTCTTCCTTTAGAATTATAGAATGTTTCACATAAACAATGTTCATCCACTAGGAGCAGAGCAAGCAAGCCAATCTTCTGTGCCCCAGCAAAACGTTCTCTCGCTCTACTTGTAGCACCGAAGAATGTCAATTGAAGTACACATAAAGTATCTGTTCTGTTCTCCAGTAGACTTCACCGATTTCAGGTAAGTCACATTATTTCAAACGTTTTTTTTTAAAGTTAGGTTTGCTGTATCTTTGTTCTGTAGGCTTTTAATCATGTTACTCTATTCAGCATCAATTTACATCAATTCAATTCAATGTAAGGGCTTTATTGGCATGAGAAACATATGTTAACATTGCCAAAGCAAGTGAAGTAGATAACAAACAAAGTGAAATGAACAACAAGAATAAACAGTAAACATTACACTTACAAAAGTTCCAAAATAATAAAGACATTTCATATTATTTGTCATAACAAATGTCATATTATTTGCAAATAGCTAAAGTACAAAAGGGAAAATAAATAGACATAAATATGGGTTGTATTTACAATGGTGTTTGTTCTTCACTGGTTGCCCTTTTCTTGTGGCAACAGGTCACAAATCTTGCTGCTGTGATGGCACACTGTGTAACGTCCTGACCAGAGTTCTTATGTGTTTTGCTTGTTTAGTGTTGGTCAGGACGTGAGCTGGGTGGGAATTCTATGTTGTGTGTCTAGTTTGTCTGTTTCTGTGTCCAGCCTAATATGGTTCTCAATCAGAGGCAGCTGTCAATCGTTGTCCCTGATTGAGAATCATATATAGGAGGCTTGTTTTGTGTTGGGATTTTGTGGGAGATTGTTTCCTGTCTCTGTGTTTGTGGTCTGCACCAGATAGGTCTGTCTCGGTTTTCACATTTGTTATTTTGTATTTTGTATAGTGTTCACGTATTCGGCTCTTTGTTTATTAAATATGTTAAACACTAGCCGCGCTGCATTTTGGTCCTCTCCTTCATCCCAGGAAGAAAACCGTTACAGAATCACCCACCAAACTAGGACCAAGCAGCGTGGAAACGGGCAGCAGCGACAGCAGCAGCAGCAGCGGGACCAGGAGAAATGGACTTGGGAGGACGTTTTGGACGGCAAGGGTTGCTACACATGGGAGGAGATCCTGGCTGGAAAGGATCGCCTCCCATGGGAACAGCTGGAGGCAGCTAGGAGAGCAGAGGCAACCGGAGAGAGGAACCAGTGTTATGAAGGTACAAGGCTAGCAGGGAAACCCGAGAAGAAATCCCAAAAATGTATTGGGGGGTGGGGGCTAAAGGGTAGTGTGGCGAAGTCAGGTAGGAGACCTGCGCCCACTTCTCATGCTTACCGTGAAGAGCGGGAGTACGGGCAGACACCGTGTTATGCGGAAGAGCGCACGGTGTCTCCTGTACGTGTGCATAACCCGATGCGGGTTATTCCACCTCCCCGCACTGGCCGGGCTAGATTGAGCGTTGAGCCAAGTGCCATGAAGCCGGCTCAACATATCTGGCCTCCAGTACGTCTCCTCGGGCCGGTGTACATGGCACCAGCCTTACGCATGGTGTCCCCGGTTCGCCTACACAGCCCAGTGCGGGTTATTCCACCTCCCCGCATTGGTCGGGCTACGGGGAGCATGCAACCAGGTAAGGTTGGGCAGGCTCAGTGCTCAAGGGAGCCAGTATGCCTGCACGGTCCGGTATATCCGGCGCCACCTTCCCGCCCCAGCCCAGTACCTCCAGTTCCAGCACCCCGCACTCGCCTTGTGGTGCGTGTCTCCAGCCCAGTACCTCCAGTTCCGGCACCACGCACCAAGCTTCCTGTGCGTCTCTAGAGCCCTGTACGCACTGTTCCTTCTCCCCGCACTCGCCCTGAGGTGCGTGCCCTCAGCCCGGTACCTCCAGTTCCGGTACCACGCACCAGGCCTATAGTGCACCTCGAGAGTCCAGTGTGCCCTGTTCCTGTTCCCCGCACTAGCCTTGAGGTGCGTGTCTCCAGTCTGGTACCACCAGTTCCGGCACCACGCACCAGGCCTACTGTGCGCCTCAGCAGGTCAGAGTCGTCCGTCTGCCCAATGCCGCCTGCACTGCTCGTCTGTCCAGCGCCGTCTGAGCCATCCGTCTGCCCAGCGTCGTCTGAGCCGTCCGTCTGCCCAGCGCCGTCTGAGCCGTCCGTCAGTCAGGAGCCGCCAGAGCCGTCCGTCAGTCAGGAGCCGCCAGAGCCGTCCGTCAGTCAGGAGCCGCCAGAGCCGTCCGTCAGTCAGGAGCCGCCAGAGCCGCCAGCCAGTCAGGAGCCGCCAGAGCCGCCAGCCAGTCAGGAGCCGCCAGAGCCGCCAGCCAGTCAGGAGCCGCCAGAGCCGCCAGCCAGTCAGGAGCCGCCAGAGTCGCCAGCCAGTCAGGAGCCGCCAGAGTCGCCAGCCAGTCAGGAGCCGCCAGAGTCGCCAGCCAGTCAGGAGCCGCCAGAGTCGCCAGCCAGTCAGGAGCCGCCAGAGTCGCCAGCCAGTCAGGAGCCGCCAGAGCCGCCAGCCAGTCAGGAGCCGCCAGAGCCGCCAGCCAGTCAGGAGCCGCCAGAGCCGCCAGCCAGTCAGGAGCCGCCAGAGCCGCCAGCCAGTCAGGAGCCGCCAGAGCCGCCAGCCAGTCAGGAGCCGCCAGAGCCGCCAGCCCTCCAGTCATGAGCTGCCCTCCAGTCATGAGCTACCCCTCTGTCTTGAGCTACCCCTCTGTCTTGAGCTACCTCTCTGTCCTGAGCTACCCCTCTGTCCTGAGCTACCCCTCTGTCCTGAGCTACCCCTCTGTCCTGAGCTACCCCTCTGTCCTGAGCTACCCCTCTGTCCTGAGCTACCCCTCTGTGCTGAGCTATGTCCTCTATCTAGGGGGGGCCTTGGTGAAGGTTCCTAGACCAAGGTCGGGGGCGAGGGTCGCCACTCAAAGGACGCTAAGGAGGGGGACAAAGACAGTGGTAGAGTGGTGTCCTTGTCCTGCGCCGGAGCCGCCACCGCGGACAGATGCCCACCCAGACCCTCCTCTTGAGTTTTAGGGGTGCGTTCGGAGTCCGCACCTCAGGAGGGTGGTACTGTAACGTCCTGACCAGAGTTCTTATGTGTTTTGCTTGTTTAGTGTTGGTCAGGACGTGAGCTGGGTGGGAATTCTATGTTGTGTGTCTAGTTTGTCTGTTTCTGTGTCCAGCCTAATATGGTTCTCAATCAGAAGCAGCTGTCAATCATTGTCCCTGATTGAGAATCATATATAGGAGGCTTGTTTTGCGTTGGGATTTTGTGGGTGATTGTTTCCTGTCTCTGTGTTTGTGTTCTGCACCAGATAGGTCTGTCTCGGTTTTCATTTGTTATTTTGTATTTTGTATAGTGTTCACGTATTCGTCTCTTTGTTTATTAAATATGTTGAACACTAGCCGCGCTGCATTTTGGTCCTCTCCTTCATCCCAGGAAGAAAACCGTTACACACTGTTGTATTTCACCCAATAGATATGGGAGTTTATCAACATTTTGAATTCTATGTGGATCTGTGTAATCTGAGGGAAATATGTGTCTCTAATATGGTCATACATTTGGCAGGTGAGGAAGTGCAGCTCAGTTTCCACCTCATTTTGTGGGCAGTGTGCACATAGCCTGTCTTCTCTTGAGAGCCAGGTCTGCCTACGGCAGCCTTTCTCAATAGCAAGGCTATGAGTCTGTACATAGTCAAAGCTTTCCTTAAGTTTGGGTCAGTCACAGTGGTCAGGTATTCTGCCACTGTTTACTCTCTGTTTAGGGCCAAATAGCATTCTAGTTTGCTCTGTTTTTTTGTTAATTCTTTCCAATGTGTCAAATAATTCTCTTTTTGTTTTCTCATGATTTGGTTGGGTCTAATTGTGTTGCTGTCCTGGGGCTCTGTGGGGTCTGTTTGGGTTTGTGAACAGAGCCCAGGACCAGCTTGCTTAGGGGACTCTTCTCCAGGTTCATATCTCTATAGGTGATGGCTTTGTTATAGAAGGTTTGGGAATCCCCTAGAATTTAACGGCTCTTTTTTGGATTTTGATAATTAGCGGGTATCAGCCTAATTCTGCTCTGCATGCATTATTTGGTGTTTTACGTTGTACATAGAAGATATTTTTGCAGAATTCTGCATGCAGTCTCTCAATTTGGTGTTTGTCCCATTTTGAGAATTCTTGGGTGGTGAGCGGACCCCAGACCTCACAACCATAAAGGGCAATGGGTTCTATAACTGATTCAAGTATGTTTTGCCAGATCCTAATTGATATGTCAAATTTATGTTCCTTTTGATGGCATAAAAGGCCCTTCTTGCCTTGTCTCAGATCATTCACAGCTTTGTGGAAGTTACCTGTGGTGCTGATGTTTAGGCAGAGGTATGTATGGTTTTTTATGTGCTCTAGGGCAACACTGTCTAGATGGAATTTGTTATTGCATTATTCGAGGTCTGACAACACCACATCTTTTTTGTTATTTTGACCAGTTGTCATTTTCTGCAAATAAATGCTCTAAATGACAATATTTTGGGGGGAATTTGGGAGAAATGTTGTCACTAGTTTATAGAATAAAACACAAATTTTTTAATTTTACTCCATCACATACCTATAAACAGTAAAAACAGATGAACTGATAATTTTGCAGTGGTCTCTCAATTTTTTCCAGAGCTATATATGTTTTTGCTGTTTGTTCTTTGTTATAGTGCCAAAAAGATTGGAGAAGTGGTTTACCCATACTCCATTTTGGATAGATAACTCTTCGTGTTTAGTATTTTTTTAAATTTTCCCAGAAGTGATTAGTCTATGGATTCTTCAATTACATTGAGCTGATTTCTGACGTGCTGTGCTGTTCTTTTTCCGTAGTGTATTTCTGTATTGTTTTAGTGATTCACCATAGTGAACAGGCTCAGGTTTTCTGGGTCTCTATATTTTTGGTTGGATAGGTTTCACAATTTATTTTTTTTGCTTTTGCATTCCTCATCAAACCATTCGTCATTGTTGTTAATTTTCCTCGGTTTTCTGTTTGACATTTTTAGATTTGATAGGGAAGCTGAGGTCAAATATAATGTTTTCTACTGACAACTTTACACCTTCATTATTACAGTGAAACGTTTTGCCCAGGAAGTTGTTTAAAAGGGATTGAATTTGTTTTTGCCTAAGTGTTTTTTTGCTAGGTTTCCACACTACTTTCCTTCCGTCTATAGCATTTCTTAATATTATTCAGTTCCTTTGGCTTTGGTGCCTCATGATTGAGTATTGCTCTGTTCAAGTAGACTGTCATTTTGCTGTCATCTGATAAGGGTGTCAGTGGGCTGACTGTAAACACTCTGAGAACTCTGTGTTGAGGTCAGTGATAAAGTAGTCTACAGTACTATTGCCAAGAGTTGATCTATAAGTGTACCTACCATAGGAGTCCCCTCGAAGCCTACCATTGACTATGTACATACCCAGCGTGCGACAGAGCTGCAGGAGTTGTGACCCGTTTTTGTTGGTTATGTTATCATAGTTGTGCTTAGGGGGGCATATTGGGGAGGGAATGCTGTCACTTCCAGGTAGGTGTTTGTCCCCCTGTGTGCTGAGGGTGTCAGGTTCTTGTCCAGTTCTGGCATTTAGCTTGCCACAGACTAGTACATGAAATTATTGATTCCCCCCTCCAGGATGGAGAAGCTGTCTTCATTAAAGTATGGGGATTCTAGTGGGGGTGATATAGGTAGCACACAGGAGGACATTTGTCTCTGTCGAGATAATTTCCTTTTGAATTTCTAGCCAAATGTAAAATGTTCATGTTTTGATTAATTTAATAGAGTCAGTTAGGTCTGCTCTATACCAAATTAGCATACCCCCTGAGTCCCTTCCCTGTTTCACACCTGGTAGTTTGGTGGACGGGACTACCAGCTCTCTGTAACCTAGAGGGCAACCAGTGGGTCCATCTCCTCTATACCATGAGTTTCTTGCTGGTCTGGGTGGGGTGTCTGTTGATCTGATGCACCTGTGTGAAGTTTTGGGACTGTGGTTGATGGCTATGTCCTTTAGGGTTCGGGCGAAGGTGGGCACTGATAACTTGTATAGGTGGACCTGGCCGTAAAGGCTGTTCAAGTCCAGGGTGGAGTGGTGGGCCAGGTATAGACATTTGGTTTTGAGACACAGTCACAGGAAATACTTGCGTTTAACCTCTGTATGGTAGCAGGGTGGAAGTCTTTTTGTGGTAGCAGGGTGGAGATAACCACTTGTGCGTTGTGGAAAGTAGAATAAGCTTTTTCATTACCTCCCTTAAGTGCTGTGGCCACCCTTTCCTGCGGTGTTCTCAGGTCGTTTGTGCCTGTGTGTATTATTATGTGGCTGGGTGATCCTAGTTGGTCCTGGAGCGCTGGGTGTTTGGAAATCAGAGTTCAGACACTGTGTGTTTGGGAAAGAGTTTATTTTCTTGAATATATTTCCCGTTTGAGTCCATAAGGAGTACAATCTGTGGCTTGTGTATGTTCTCAGTGGGTGTGGGGGGGTTGTCAGGAGGGCTATCAGGGTGGCTAACATGTGGGATGCTCAAAGGGGGTGGGATCCCCTGGGCTTGGGGTTCTTCATTTGTCTATCCTGCTGTGATGTCGAGGCTATGGTCAGGGTCTGGAGTGGACTGTTCTGCTGTGGTGTCGAGATTATGGTCTGGGTCTGAGGTGGGCTGTTCTGCTGGCTTCTCTATGGGGGTGGCCAGCTCTCTAATGGGTTGTTCTCTGTCACACGTCATCGTTCTCACTTTCTCCTCAAGCACTTTCACCTTCTCCTCTAGTGCTCTGTTCTTCTCCTGCTCTTTCTCCTGTTGATGTTGTCTCAACCCCGTTCCTGAGTGCAGATATGTCTCTCTTCACCTCCAACTCTCTGGGTCTGGTTGAGGGGGTGTTGTTGAGCTGGACAATTTTTTTGTGCTGCCTGGAGTGTGTTCACCTACTGTTCCAGCTCCACCTGCCTTACCTCCAGCTGGGTGAATTTAACCTTCATTTCAATGAGGGAGTAGTACCCTGTGCTGGGAGGTTGACTTTCCGCTTGGGGTTGCTTGTCTGTGGGGTTGTATAATGAAGAGGTCTGGTCTGACACGCTCGGGGTGGGGGTATCTTTCTCAAGAGAGCTCAGCAGGATAAGCTCTATTTCTTTGATTATGTGAAAGTCCAGCTGAAACTGTTTGGGGTTGTCCTGTACTATTACTGTTCCAGACTTGTACAGGTTGACATTGGCTAACTCAGAGTCCTCGTTGTCTAATATTCTGAGTTTCCACCCATATCTAACACCCTCCCCCAGAGGGGTAGTGTGTTAATATAGTACTGTGCCATGCCAGGGGATGGTCTGTGTGGAAGATTAAGTTGCTTATGTTCCCATTTTTATAATAGTCAGCAAAAAGTGTCTATTGATTTTCCATAAGCAGCTTATTTTTGTACTCTTTTCGTGCCTTATCATTTTTTGCATCCAGAGGTTACTGTATTGTAATGACCTCTGAACAGCGGGAGGCCTCTGCATTTGGGTGGGATAGGCTGCGAAACTCTCCTGCCATTGTTGGGCTCAAGGGCTTTGACACCTCTCACTTCACACTTCAGTGCTAATTGAAGTTGCAGTTAGATATGTTCGGTCCTAGCAAGCTTGGTAGCCATAACTTCAAACCTTATAAAATAAAGTATATCATTTACATTACATTTAAGTCATTTAGCAAACGCTCTTATCCAGAGCGACTTACAAGTACATACATTCATACTTTTTTTGTACTGGCCCCCCGTGGGAAATGAACCCACAACCCTGGCGTTGCAAGCGCCATGCTCTACCAACTGAGCTACACGGGGCCCCATTGTAATGTATTTATATTATTGGCTTTAAAAGTAGCTCTAGACTAAACATTACTCACTCAGTTCCAGGTTGGATGGTGTTTTCAGGTTTCTGTTGTTTGTTTGCCAGAGCATTTGCTGTATAGCTTGGAAATAAGAATTTTTGGTAGTAGGAATCCTTCCAGGTAATTTTGTCCAAAATCAGGTTGTAGGTTTGGAGTTTTGATTTGGAGTGAAGGGCGTGTTGTGGAGGGTAGTATCCTGTATATGTCCTTGCCCAAAAATACAAGTTTATCTAACTCTAAATCTATATTTTTGTAAAAACATGCTGAACAATGCGTGAACTCATCTGCTCATCTCTGTCTCACTCTCATGTCTCCTGACGTGATTGTTAGTCCCGCCTCATCTGAATAACACTGAGGCTCATTGGACCTTCCTTAGAATGTCTTGGTTCTGTTTACTGATTGACTGGGTCTGCGAAGAGGCAATGATCCTAACCAATCCTAACCCTTACAATAAGACAATGGCATTTGTGTTCTAACAAGTTTGCAATTCCATATAATGATTTTAAATGTTTCCATTACCACAGAATGTGGTAAGAAATGTAGATAGATAGGAGGACAGTGATCCATCTACTGTAAACTAATCCTCCATTTGGTAACTCCATTTGCAGCCCTCTGAAGATGCTCTTGTCATGTACCATTAATAGGACCCACAGTTTTCCCTGACCATGTCAACTGACCACAGGAAAACCTCTGGGCCCTAGTTGTATAGTCAGGTCAGGTGGAGATTTAAAAGCCTTAACTACTGAGAACTGGTCTGAAATGGTCTAGCATAAAGGCCTTCTGAATGAGACTAGCTACCTCATTTAACTACTGAGAACTGGTCTGAAATGGTCTAGCATAAAGGCCTTCTGAATGAGACTAGTTACCTCATATATCCTGCATGTATTTTTTAGTGTGGAGCTGTGCAGGCAAGGGAGAAACACAAGGCAGAAACATCAGAGAGAATACATTAAACATTGCAGGGATCTGGACGGTTGTTTGTGTGATTCTGTTTGTCTGATGTCATCTCTGTGAACAGCACTTTATAGAAGTTGGCCTAAATTCAAATTGCAGTAAATTCCCTGAAAATGTTCACAACAATACTGAGCTATGTTTATATAGCAGAGAGAGCCATACTGTAGCCTACAGTAAACAACCAAGTCAAGTCCCAACACAGAAATGAACTCAATGAGACAGAGAGAACAGTCATCTCCACACAGAGCACATCTCTGCAGTAAAACCCCACTGGTCCTGTTAAACTCTCAGCTTCTCACCCATCCAACCATATACCTCCTGTCTTCCTCTGTCACCACCTCCCTCTTGTCTCCTACCCCCAGCCACCCCTTGCTGCTCTCAGCTCAATGTCATCCTCCCCATTGGGCTATGACATAAGCACAGTCCTGAAGCCACACACACACACCATGCCCTACAACCTGGGCTAATATGTACATCTACACACTAAGCCTGTAGGTTTCCCTCTGACCTCTCCAGAGTGTTTGTATAAAACATTTTAGCAGACACTCTTATACAGATCAACGTACAGTAGTGAGTGCATAAATTTTCTTATTTTACTTTTCGCACTGGTTCCTCGTGGGACTCGAACCCTCAACCCTGGTATTTCAAGTGCGATGCACTACCAACTGAACCACACGGGAGCTGTGTAGAATATAGCTGAGGTCAGAGCCATCTGTCACAGGTGCTCTACAAAATCACCTCTCTGTCTCTCCCGCTCTACTGTATCTATCTCTGCCACCAAAGAGCACAAACAGAACAGCAGTCTCTGAAGAAAACAGTGAAACGACCAGAGCATGGAGGAGAACAGGGTCAGGGTTCCTTTCTGTACAGAGCAGAGGGCATGTGAGGGGAATGGTTGCTGCTAAGGTTAGCTAGACTATAATGGGAAAACAGAAACCCTGCCTTCACTCATCTCACTGGCAGATACTTTTATTGGGTACTGTGCTATCTTATGGAGCGAATTCCCTGTGAAACACAGCTGATCTTTGGCAGATGTCATATCCAGAGACCTCTAAGAGACTATCCAAACTAGTTTTAAAGCTGGTTGAAGTGTTTGGGCGAACGTCAAATGACACCTTATTCCCTATACAGTGCACTACCTTAGGGTACTACTATTTGAGACACAAAGGTATATCTCTACCACCCTGTTCTGCTCAAATTGGTCTTCGTGACCTCGTCGTCATGAGTTGTTGAGCAAGCACCGAGTCCTGCAGCCTGACAGTGATGTAGATACAGCCAACAGATAAAATAACTGCAGTCTGGGGCATCTGAAGATGCTCGCTTAGCACTGCTGCATTACAAATTGACTCACTGATGGAAAAAACACTGCATCATGTCATAGCTCTTAAACACTAAACTAGAGAAAGAAAGTGAGCGCAGTTGGAGACTGAGTTGAATCATAAGACGAGGGTAAGGGGAACTGATGTTTGTGGACACTGTGTTTTCACTCTGGATTATACTGCAGTGCACAGTGGAGGTCTTCACTAGCCCAAAATGTTGGACCCGTTCCTAAATAGATAAATGACTTTCCACCCGATCTGATATTGCATAAATAATTTTTTCAAACAGAGACCCGTTGCAAATGGACCCGAGGACAGTCAGACCTGTTCCGAAAAGGACCGTGAAATACAGACCCAAACAGACCCGTGCTGGTTCGGATCCGAGAGACCAGTTCACATCCGAAAGAAGTCAGTTGGAGTGCCGGGGAGCACAGCCTTCATAGGTGTGCAGTAGCTAAGCCTAATAATAGCCATAACACACCAGACCCTCAAAATATTTGCTTGCTTTTTATATTTCCCTAATAAAGTTAAGTCAAGTCATTGTTTTTAGGGAAAATACAAACAGGTTATTATATTGCGACATTAAATAAAATGTTGCATCTTGCCCTCTTTGGTTTTTCCTTTTCATGGTTTGAGTGCGAGTAGCATAGTAGGCCTACCGGTAATTGTATTATATTGCCGCAAACACAACATTACAGCTGGAACTTCCTTTGGCCAATGAAAATGGCTCAACAGAATGAAGACTACGCCTATATTACAGCTATTACCAACAAAGGTGATTGCATACCGTAGGCCTACCCAACAAATGACAGCAATAGGCTAATGCTATATCTTTTACAACAGGCCTACTTTTAACCTTAATAAACTAAATATGGAGCACAAAATTGAAAAGTACAAATTTAGGACCCCATTTGGGATCTGTTGAAACCGTGAAGACTAGTGCACAGTACTGACACATGGTAGTGGCAGTGCTATGCAAACCAAGAACATCACCACTGATTTCACTAAGCTTGAGCACAGCATTAGTCATGAGCTTATTATTTACAGGTTATGTCCACACTAACGTGTACTGTACATGTGCTGTATATTCTCCTTACAGTATAGCCCCAAGGCACTCAATAAGCTAGGAAGGATTTCCCTTCCTACATGTCATGTGTGAGTCAATAAAAATACTTTACTCTATTACCCATAAGCTATACAAAGGTATGTCATGATGTCATGTGTGTATCTGGATTTGGCAGGAAAATACATGAATGGGCTCCATGAGGTTTGCGGTAATATAGGTTTATTGAAATGCCCTTGAGGTGGGCAAAGACCAAACTTGAGGGAAATAAACTGCACCATTGCAGTATGATTCCACCCACACCAACAGATACACATACACCTCTCCCCTGACACACCTTCCTCTTAGTAGACCAAACTGTGTGTGTGAATCTCTCTCTCCCTCTCACACACACATACACGCACAAACACACACTCTCTCTCTCTCTAGCACACGCTCTCTCTCTTTTTCCTATCTCTCTCCCTCTCCTTCACACACACAAACTAACACACACACACAAACGCACCAGCCCACCACCCAGGCACAGTCAGTTGGACCTGGTGAGTCCAAAGAAGTGCCATGGTTTGACGTGGTACTGTTTGCATAGAAATGTAAGAATCGCCATCGCTGACACTGCCTGACGACGTCTCCATGGCAACAGGGGGAGCAAACCCCGGGACGCAGTGTCAAACGACCGAGGAATTTCAGAGACAGAGGTTTTCCTCTTACATACAGTATAAGAAAAATGTAATATATTACTGGTTAATTTCACCCAAAGTTGGTACTAAAGGAAAGGCTCTCGACTTCTCTACTCATTAATTCATACATCTCTCTGAAACACACCTGCTTTTCTGCTCTACACTTCAGATGCAGAGAGGGGGATCTCAAATGAATGATTCACTAAAACAAAGGCACTCAAGGTTTTTTAAATTTTATTGTACCTTAATTTAACTAGGCATGTCAGTTAAAAACAAATTGTTATTTACAATGGTGGCCTAGGAACAGCGGGTTAACTGCCTTGTTCAGGGGCAGAATGACAGATTTGTACATTGTCAGCTCAGGGATTCAATCTTGCAAACTTTCAGTTACTAGTCCAACACTCTGACTACTAGGCCAGCCTGCCGCCCCAACTAAGTAAGCTGTAAATTAGGCATTTTATTATCAATGCAGCGAGGAGGCTTTGTCTCCATATATCCTACTTGAATAATTTACCTGCCAGTGTATATACAGTGCATTTGGAAAGTAATCGAGCAAAAACCAAGCCATGAGGTCAAAGGAATTGTCCATCGAGTTCTGATACAGGATTGTGTTGAGGCACATCTGGGGAAGGGTACCAAAACATTTCTGCAGCATGGACGTTCCCCTTGAACACAGTGGCCTCCATCATTCTTAAATGTAAGAAGTTTGGAACCACCAATACTCTTCCTACTGTATAGCTGGCCGCCCGGCCAAACTGAGGAATCGGGGTAGAAGGGTGTTGGTCAGGGAGGTGACCAAGAACCCGATGGTCACTCTGACAGAGTTCCAGAGTTCCTCTGTAGAGATGGGAGAGGTGATATGATACTTGACTAGCCTTTCAAAGCACTTCATGATGACAGAAGTGAGTGCTACAGGGTGATAGTCATTTAGTTCAGTTACCTTTGCCTTCTGGGTACAGGAACAATAGTGGACATCTTGAAGCAAGTGGGGACAGCAGACTGGGATATAGAGAGATTGAATATGTCCATAAGCACTCCAGCCAGCTGGTCTGCGCATGCTCTGAGGACGCGGCTAGGGATGCCGTCTGGGCCGGCAGCCTTGTGAAGGTTAACACGCTTAAATGTCTTACTCAGGAGAGCCCACAGTCCTTGGTAGGGGGCCATGTCGGTGGCACTGTGTTATCCTCAAAGCAGGCGAATAAGGTGTTTAGCTTGTCCGGAAGCAAGACGTCGGTGTCTGTGAAGTGGCTGGTTTTCCCTCTGTAGTCCGTGATTGTTTGTAGACCCTGTACAAAAGCTGAAGAACTTTCCACAGGTGCTGGAGTTGTAGGCAAACTCATGGAAAATGCTACACACTCCTTCTCATGCTCCCAGGTGATATTTATTTATAACACTATTTCCACCATTAGGTCTTCATCAGGCATCCATTTCCCAGGTGGGGGTGGAAAGTCCTATAGATGGTACTCAGTGACATCACTTCCTGAAACAGGAGGTAAAAAATGTAAAATATATTTTCACAATATTAACACTCAATGTATCAAAATATATGATCATACACAAGGAATGTGATCAATATTTGCCGTAATATACATACAATATTCAATTAGGATTAAAAATACACAATTTGGACAAATTGAAACTGATGAAAACAGTTAAGTCAAACTCCTCGTAAAGGCCAAGAGGAGACAGTGTGTTGAGCTTGTGGATCCAGAAAGATTCCCTTTGAATAAGTTTCCTCTCATCTTGACCATTTCTATTCCAATGTATGTCTGAGAACTGTCTTTAGACCTTGCCACACAATCACGGATTACAAAGGGAAAACTAGCCACCGACGTCTTGCTTCCAGACAAGCTATTGTAAACACCTTCCCCGCTTTGTGTGTGTGTGTGTGTGTGTGTGTGTGTGTGTGTGTGTGTGTGCGTGCGTGCGTGCGTGCGTATGTATGTATGTATGTATGTATGTATGTATGTATGTATGTATATTTATGTATATTTTTTACTGCTCGAGGGATGTAATCATTGTTTGGATAACTTACAATTATGTATTGATTTTTATCTTACATTTTTTCACACTTCATGCGTTGCACCGGAAGAAGAATTATCACTGAATTATCACAGTGAATTATTGTAATGTTTGTTGATATGTCAATTCATTCCATAAGGGATGGGTTACCAACTGGCATTTTGACACGAAAATAAAATGTCATTCATTCATTCATACAGAAATATCTAATTTACATAACTATTCACACCCCTGAATCAATACATGTTTTAAATACCTTTGGTAGCGATTACAGCTGTGAATCTTTCTGGGTGAGTATCTAAGAGCGTTGCACACCTAGATTGTGCAACATTTTAACATTATTATTTGTAAAATTCTTCAAGCTCTGTCAATTTGGTTGTAGATCTTTGCTAGACAGCCATTTTCAAGATTTTCAAGCTGATTTAAGTTAAAAGTGTAACTAGGCCACTCAGGAACATTCAATGTTGTCTTGGTAAGTAACTCTAGTGTATATTTGGATTGTGTTTTAGGTTATTGTTCTGCTGAAATGCAAATTAATTACTTAAAAATCATACAATGTGATTTTCTGGATTTTTGTTTTAGATTCCGTCTCTCACAGTTGAAGTGTACCTATGATAAAAATTACAGACCTCTACATGCTTTGTAAGTAGGAAAACCTGCAAAATCGGCAGTGTATCCAATACTTTTTCTCATCCACTGTATATATATATTTTTTAATTGCATTTTCCCACCAGAGGTGTGTTTCCATGAAACAGACTTGTCGCGGATAAAAAGCGTGATGACGTAGTGCACATAAAAATCACTTTTGCACTTTAGTTTCCATATACCAAATAAAACATTTTATGAAATGTGTTTCCATCACATTTTCAACTCTACCAATGGTTTTGTAACAAAAACTGCTGCGATAAATAACAAACTTGCCCAATCTGGTTTTGGAGCATGCTCTCTAGACAACAGTCCGCTGATGAAGTGGACAGGATAGGTTAAATGACGAGATATGGATAAGAGCGAGATCTTTTTTATTTGATAATTGGCAGCCAAGCACCGATCATCATGTCACCAGCATTTAAATAATACCCTCGATATTTATTGTACCTTTGCATGCAGCTCATCACTGTGCACTTAACCACCATATGTTGTGAAGTTCATCATAACTTATTTAATCTGCCTATTAACTCTTCATGCCTTTCCATGACCTTGTGGTGCAACATAACATATCATAGTGTGACTCCAAGTTTACTTTGACATGATGGTTATTATATAAATATTTGCGCATAAATATGTTTCCACCGCAATTATTGCATAATCTTTTTCACCGACCAAGAAATTATGCACCATTGTCTAGCATATTGTATTTTGTCGACATTGGGACATTTTACAGACAAATGTTTCCATCAGGCCTGTTTTTTTTATGCGTCAGGTAATTCATCCACATGAAATGTTAGGATGAAAGTCTGGTTAGGGACAGAAAGCATGCGTGGGAGGCTAGAAGCCATTTGTGTAGTATAGTTTTTGTGTGCTTTTTGGCATGTCACTTCTTTCAACTTGGGGGCAGTAATACATAAGGTGATGCGTCAGGTCATACATCAGGTTAGGTTTAATCTCAATGTGACTTGGATTTAAAAGGAATAGCGCAGAGACTAGTGAAAAAAATATGGTGGAAGGAAACTCTCTCTCACCCATGTTTACATCAATCCAATGCTTTTTAACTTTAGTAGTACATGTAAGAAGAATCAAATTAGCTACCTAGTTGATTTTTCCCCTGTTAGCTAGTGATAGCTGGTGTTAGTGATGCACAAGCTAGGCCAATTTGAAACATTGCCATCTCCTGGCCGCATTTACTCGGCAGATTCAATAGCTTGAAACCCCCCCAAGTGTAACGAATGTCGTCGGGAGAGGGAGAGGAGGACCAAAGTGCAGCGTGGTACGTATCCATAATACTTTTAATAAAGAATGAACACGAGAACAAAAACGACAAAATGACCAACGAACAGTTCTGAAAGGTACAACAACCACTAAACAGAAAATAATCACCCACAACTCAAAGTGGGAAAACAGGCTACCTAAGTATGGTTCTCAATCAGAGACAACGATTGACAGCTGCCTCTGATTGGGAACCATACCAGGCCAAACACAATAGAAATAGAAAACATAGACATACAAATATAGAATGCCAACCCCCATCACACCCTGACCAAACAAAAAATAGAAACATACAAAGCAATCTATGGTCAGGGCGTGACAGCAAGGGCTTTAAAACCCTACTAAAACCCCGTTTGATTTTTGCCAGAAGTAAAAACAAATACATATAAATGAACATGGTTTTTATTTTATTTTGGAGTCAAAGATAATAGTTTCAGCATAGTTGTAGTTTTTCAAATGGCGGGTTTGTCAATTATTTCACTTCAGTTTACTAAATATTTTTTTCATTATTTATTTTCGTTTTCGTTTCAGTTTTCGTTTACACCTGAGCTGAGCCATAAGGGAGGCTAGGCATTTACCATTACCATGATAATATTAGTTTTTTGTCCACCCACTTTGGTAAAAAAATTACCATCACCAACTAATTAACTTGTAATTTCTGTAGATTAAGTGTTTGAGCTATTAATGTATCAATATTTGTTTGTTTACAAATAAGCTATGACATATGTAGCACAACTTTGGATTTCAGCCCATCTCAAAATGTAATGGTTTGGACCGTTGGAAGTTTTTACGAAGTGGTCTTCTCTTCTCTGCTCGCTTTGGCCATGCAGTGCGCCTCGAAAAATGGATTGCTGTCCTCGTTATGAAATGATCAACTGTACCCTATACTGTATATCTGAAAATTACCATATACACTGAGAACACCTTTCTAATATTGAGTTGCACCCCCTTTTGCCCTCAGAACCCTTTTGCCCTCAGAACAGCCTCAATTTGTCGGGTAATGGACTCTACAAGGCGTGAAAAGTGTTTGAAGGGGTTAAACCAAGGCCTCATACCATTTTAAAGGGTTAATAAATTGTGTTATGATAAACTGTAAGGTCTCCTCTCAGGAGACATCTGTGTGTGTGTGAAAACTTCTTATGGCTGAAGGGGCAGTATTGAGAAGCTTGGATGAAAGGTGCACAGAGGTGCCCATTTTAAATGGTCTGCTCCTCAGTCCCAGTTGCTAATATATGCATATTATTAGTAGTATTGGATTGAAAACAATCTGAAGTTTCTAAAACTGTTTGAATTATGTCTGTGAGTATAACATAATTCACATGGCAGGCAAAAACATGAGAAGTTCCACTTCCTGTTTATATTTTTTCTGGGGGTGCCAAATTTTCAACAAAGGTGCCATTGAAATCACAGCGAGACATTGATGTATTTTCACTTCCTACGGCTTCCACTAGATGTCAACAATCAATGGAACTTTGTCTGATGACTCTAATGTGAAGGGGGGCCGAAGGAGACAGGAATTAGTGACCACTGGCAGGAGGTGTTCACGCATTGAACAAGCGCGTTCACGTGATAGGCCGCTCCGTTCCTTCGGTCAACTGAAGTTGATGAAATTCTCTGGTTGGAATGTTATTCAAGATGTATGTTAACAACATTCTAAAGATTGATTCAGTACATCGTTTGACATGTTTCTACTGATTGTAACGGAACTTTTGGACATTTCGTCAAGTTATAGTGGACGGTAGTGGACGCGCTTTGGGTGGGCTAATTTGACATAAATAACGGACATTATTGAACAAATCAAGCATTTATTGTGGACCTGGGATTCCTAGGACGGCACTCTGATGACTTCATCAAAGGTAAGGAAACATTTATCATGTATTTTCTGGTTTCTGTTGAGTCCAACATGGTGGCTAATTTGGCTATTGTTCTGAGCTCCGTCTCAGATTATTGTATGGTTTATTTTTCCGTAAAGTTTTTTAAAAATCTGACACAGCGGTTGCATTAAGGAGAGGTATATCTATAATTCCATGTGTATAACTTGTATTATCATCTACATTTATGATGAGTATTTCTGTTGAAACGATGTGGCTATGCAAAATCACTTGATGTTTTTGCAACTAGTGAATCTAACGCGCTAATGTAAACTCAGATTTTTTTATATAAATATGAACTTAATCAAACAAAACATGCATGTATTGTGTAACATGAAGTCCTATGAGTGTCATCTGATGAAGATAATCAAAGGTTAGTGATTCATTTTCTCTATTTCTGGTTTTTGTGAAAGCTATATTTCGCTGGAAAAAATGGCTGTGATTATTGTGGTTTGGTGGTGACCTAACATAATCGTTTGTAGTGCTTTCGCTGGAAAGCATATTTGAAATCGGACACTTTGGTGGGATTAACAACAAGATTACCTTTAAAATGATATAAGACACATCTGTGTTTGAGGAATTTTAATTCTGATATTTCTGCTTTTTGAATTTGGCGCCCTGCACTTTCACTCGCTGTTGTCATATTGATCCCGGTAGCGGGATTGCAGCCATAAAAGGTTTTAACACCTGTTTTGAGTGATATGCCCTGCAGACACTATCAGAAGGCGAAAACCGCCTAAGCTCATATTTCTCCTGTCTGGGTCCCACTGTGACTGTCTGAGGTTCTGAGAATATGACTGGTTTTCTGAGAACACAAGGCCACCGCAGGTGGAAACCGCCACCTGGCAGAAGATGCTTAGACTTATCTACTGTGAAATGTCACCTTGTTATGAACCTATACCTATATAAGCTGCAGGATGTCTTAGACACCTCGCAGAACCTGGGGAGAGCTATCATATACTGTACTCTGTACCAACTTCTGCCTACAATTGTATTACTAAATGATAATTTTAATACTTAAACAAAGAGTCTGTTTCCTTTGTACTACCAATATATACGTTTGATAATTATATAGAACTGATTATCTGTTGAAGAAATTGACCAACACTTTGGTGAGCTTGCCAGGAGCGAGTGACCACTTCGCTGGACTGACCATTGATCCACGTGCAAGAGCTACAAAATTATAAGGTAAGCAGACGCTATAGCTATATTTTGCTATAGCACGTTGTGGTTAATGACTCATTCTGGCAAGTAAGTGGCGCCTCACTGTTAAATTTATACACACCTAAATTTATCTGTAATTGTGGAATAATTACCGTGGGTACCGTGGGTGGAAGCACAGACCACCTAGGTGGAAATAGGTTACAAATTCCTGGGTTAAATGTTTATGATTATGAGACTTGGTGATAGGACTTAGGGCATAAATTCCAAGTATAAACTGCTGATAATTTTTTGTGTTTGATCAGACTTGGTGATAGGACTTAGGGCATTAATTCCAAGTATAAAACACTGATTGTTGTGACAGAGTTAAGGGTTTGAATATTTTTCTGATAAGCTATTCTGTAATTGTTCTATGTATCATGTCTTCTGTGTGATATGACTGGGTGGTGGCATGTTAAATCAGGAGTTAGTTATGGACAATATAAAGCCTGTGTATTTGAATTAGCGGAGTGGACTTTTGGATCAGACGTTCGAAGGGTTGCCTGTGGGGGGATAAACCTTAAAGCATACACCATTGCTGTATTAGGGAATACACCTGCCCGTGTGTTACTGACCCACGACATTTTAAAAATAAATAGTTTGGAAGTAATAGTTTCTCCCTTGGAAGGAGAAGATTATCACAGAGATACCAGGGTTTTGTGGAGGTTACACCAAAGTTTCTACCATTTATAAATCATCTTGAGTCCTTTACTGTTCCGTGGTTGCTCCATAGAGGACAATTATTTTACGCCACCCATACATTACATGGTATTCAGTTATCATTTACTTATCACCCTGCTTTAAATAAACGTATGTGAGTTAAGGGATAGACTATACACATATAGGGTTATTCTGCATTCATTTATCTGTATTCACATTACACAGAGCCTAATTAAAAATAAAACATTTTGAGATATGGCAGACGGGAGCTCAGAGTTAGCTGAGGGACCAGTCGCTATGAAACCAGCCATCCCTCTACAGTTCTTCGTAGGAAAATACCCCACTATGGGAAAAGACTTAACCTGGGTTTTCAAGAAATGCATGATTTGGACTAAGGACACCTAAGTACGGGTCGTTTAATAAAACCAAGTATCAACATGTACAGAATATTGTGAAAAGAAGACAGGAAAATAAGACCAAGGAAAATAAAAAAATCCACCCTGTTTTCTGTGACTGCTTTGTCGATGTTAACTTCTTGCGACTACAGGGGGTGCTGTTTTCTCATTAGCATAATTGCATTACAGATTAAACGGCTTCCTACTAAATTCTTGCTCGTACAATATGCATATTATTACTATTATTGGATAGAAAACACTCTCTAGTTTCTATAGGCGTTGGAATTTTGTCTCTGAGTGGAACAGAACTCATTCTACAGCAATTTCCCTGACATGGAGTCAGATTTCACACATTTTGGCCCCTGATCTGGAGTCAGTTTAAAGGCCACTGTGAACGCTATCAGGATACGGACACTGCTTACGTCTTCCCCTGGATGCCTTTACGTGATGACGATTTGAATGGTATCGATTGCGCAATCACAGCCACTATAAATGAAAAAAACCTGTAGGTAGGAACTCTTTTCCAGCTGCGTCGGGCGCGCGGTGGACACCGACCTGCTCTTTTTCCAAGCATTAGTGTAGCCAGTAATATTTCTCAGGTCATGTTTTTACTCGTTATAGGAGTTAAAAACATCATAAGGTAGTTAATTTAAACCGTTTTATAGCAATTTATATCCGTTTAGTGCGCATTTTGGGACATTTATTTCTGAGACACTTTGAAGCGCCGGGCAGGTTTCCAGTTCATGCCGAACGCAGTTGGCATTTCCACATGGCAAGAGGACAGCTTTCGACCAAAAGACGATTAGACCCAAGAAAGGATTCTTTGCCCAAGATTCTGATGGAAGAACAGCTCAAAGTAGGAACAATTTATTATGATAAATCGTGTTTCTGTCGAAAAATGTTAATCGCTTATGACGCCATCTTGTTAGACGTAGCTTCGCTTGGCGCAAACTGTATTGAAAAGTAAGGATAATTTTAAAAATGTAAATCAGCGATTGTATTAAGAATTAAATTGTCTATCAATCGCTGTCCACCCTATATTTTTTAGTCACGTTTATGAGTATTTATGTATACGACTAGATCACTGTCTAATATGGCGCACGACATTGTCTGACCAGCTGGGCAACTTTTGTCATTGTCTAACCATGATTTTGGTGGCTAAATAGCACATTTTCGAACAAACTGTATATGTATGTTGTAATGTGATGTTACAGGAGTGTCATCGGAAGAATTCTGAGAAGGTTAGTGAAAAAATTAATATATTTTGGCGATGTTTACGTTATCGCTCTCTTTGGCTAGAATCAATGCTCTGGTAACGTTTGCATATGTGGTATGCTAATATAACGATTTATTGTGTTTTCGCTGTAAGACACTTAGAAAATCTGAAATATTGTCTGTATTCACAGGATCTGTGTCTTTCGATTAGTGTATGCTGTGTATTTTTACGAAATGTTTGATGATTAGTAATTAGGTAAACACGTTGCTCTATGTATTTATTGTAGTCCATTTGTGACGGTGGGTGCAATTGTAAACTATGATATCTACCTGAAATATGCACATTTTTCTAACAAAACCTATCCTATACCATAAATATGTTATCAGACTGTCATCTGATGAGGTTTTTTCTTGGTTAGTGGCTATCAATATCTTAGTTTAGCCGAATTGGTGATAGCACCTGATGGAGTAAGAAACTGATGGAGTTAGAAAAGTGGTGTCTTTTGCTAACGTGGTTAGCTAATAGATTTACATATTTTGTCTTCCCTGTAAAACATTTTAAAAATCTGAAATGGTGGCTTTATTCACAAGATCTGTATCTTTCATTAGGTGTCTTGGACTTGTGATTTAATGATATTTAGATGCTACTATTTAATTGTGACGCTATGCTAGGCTATGCTACTCAGTGTGGGGGGGGGGGGGGGGGGGGTGCTCCCGGACCCGGGGTAGATACTCGTGAAAGGTTAAAAACTGAGTGTGACCTGTTCTGGACTCAACAGAAAGCTACCTGTTTGAAAAAGGAATTGACAAAGATTAAAGACCCTGGCTCTCTCAAGGCCGAGAAGTTCCCTCTAGAATTCAGCGCTCCACAATATGCTTCACCACCCCCTCCCTACTGCGGAGATATGTTTAAAGGAATTTATCCACTACTCCCAAACAAACTAGTAGCTCCAGGTGCTTGGTCTCGTCCCCACCACTGGGTAAGATGTATCAAGAACTAGGATATATATGAAATGATGCCAGGACACAATCAACACCTCTCCACCTTGGAGTTACCATGGCAAAGGACCTCATGGCAGCTCAAGAAAAGAAGGTGCAGAGAGAAATGGATGAAGCTGTTGACAAAATCAGACGACATTGCGATGATGAAGACAGAGACAAAAGGATAAGTGGAAACAAAGGAAGAGAAGAGGAGATAAGACGAAAGTGGAGCTGAAAGTGAAGAAGAAGGCGAGTTTCCCGATAGTCTGAAGGACTCTCATGCAGGTGCTGCCGGTTCACAGAGTATGCAGCCACAGCTGGATCGCTCGAGGGCAGAACCAAGGCGCTTATCAAACATGGTGCAAAGCGAGGTAGCACTATTACAGGGTGAATTAAAAAACATACAGCCCCCAACATCACAGAGACTGGCGATGAAACGGACTGAATGGATTTAGACACAGCCAGGTGAAGATGACCGTCCCGTGGGAAATTACCCTCCGGTGATAAAGACCTCAGGTATGGGACAACCGTACTATGATTACAAACCATGGGGTTTTGGGGACTTGGACACAGCAGCGAAACAATTGCCCTGCATCACTGCAGAGCCTGGAAAAAAATGAAGACTGAAGAAAAAGCAAGGAAGACTGGCCTTGACACACAACTCAAGAAAGCCCAACTAGCCCAACTGGACAAAGGAAAAACCAACAATCTAAATGTGGCTGTAACCCCAGCTGCCCTGCAGCAGCAGCCTCCTCTACCACCTGCTCCACAGTTTACCCAAGCACCTGCTATTCAGTTCCCTCCTCAACCATATGGGAACCCACAACCATACCTACCCATACAGAGACAACCGCTGGTGTGCTGGTACTGTGTGGCAGGCCATATGAGAAACATGTGCCCTCATCAACGGCTGCAGGGCTTGCTGGGTATGAATGCCTTCTGACACAGCCTCACCTTACGATTCAACGATGCTGTGTTGTTAACCCAGCATAACTGCACGTGTCTCTGGTAGATGGAGAACCTCACCACTGTTCTGATCAAGTCCAACGTGATTCTAAAGCCAGGCCTGACCTCTATGATGAACCGCTCGTACTCCCTGATGTTACACTCTTGTTGACGGCTCTGCCTTTATTGATAGGGAGACTGGTAGGAAACATGCAGGGTTTGGTATAGTCTCACTGGATAGGTCATTGTTGATTGAACAGCCCTTGCCTGAACATTGCTCAGCACAACAAGCTGAGCTCCTGGCCCTTGAAGCATGTACTGTATATTAGGTAGAGGTTTGAAGGTTAACATTTATTCTGACTCTGCATACGCCAATGGTGTTTGCCTATCTTGGGTATGGGTTTGGAAAGGCAGGGATTTTGTTAACGCATCCGGTACTCCAATTAAAAACCTCTTACAGATTGAAGTCCTGCTGGAGGCCATGTTGCTTCCGGCTGAGTTGGCTATTCTCAAGGTCCGTGCCCACACAGGCAACACTGATAGCATTCGTTTCGGTAATGCTGCTGCTGATGCTGCTGCTAAGAATGCTGCTTCTCGCTGCCATACTCATGCCGTTATGCTTACTACCCTGTGTACGTCTGAAATCACTGATCTTGACCAACACCAGGCTGCGGATGCACTAAATCACCCTTTGTGGGAGTCTAGAAGTTGCTCTAGGGTCCCTGATGGCCTGTGGAGGCAGTCCCTCTCTGGCAAACCTGCTATGCCCTTACCTCTCGTCTCCTCTGTGTGTCGCCTGGCCCACAGAGTGGGCAAAGCACCAAGGGGGGAGATGGTTAGACTATTATCTGACACCAGGTTTTGTCCAAATCTGATTGAAATTTGCAAAACACATGTGTATAAATGTACTACATGCATGCAATACATCATTGGTAAGGGTACTACCCTGAAACCAGGGAAATTTCCAGCGCAGGCCGGCCCATTCAGCTATGGATTTCATAGACATGGCTGAATGAAAGGAAAGAAAGAGGTACTGCCTGGTAATAATTGACCGTTTTACCAGGTGGGTCGAAGCATTTCCAACCGTGCACTGTGATGCCAAAACGGTAGCAAAACTTCTGGTAAGGAAAATCATCCCTAGATTTGGTATACTGGAAGTTCTCTCCACAGACAATGGCACCCATTTGACAGGAGATGTGGTTGCACAGGTGGCTGCCGAATTGGGGATAGATCATAAGTCTGTATCTACCACCCACAAAGTACTGGGATTACTGAGAGGGCTAATCAAACCATAAAAGTGTAGCTTGCAAAAGCATGCCACTCCACAGGGAAGTCATGGGTAGAGTGCCTTCCCTTAGTCCTGATGAAAATGTGCAATAGTATAAACCACGGAACAGGGCTTAGCCCACATGAGCTCTTAACTGGCCGTCCAATGAACGTTCCTTTACACAGACCAATGGCTCCAAAACTGGCTGACCTGACTGCACTGGATGATGATTTGAGCAAATATATGAAGGAACTAAACCATGCTGTTATGTCTTTGTATTCCAAATACAGGAAAGCCCAGGAAGTTCCAGAGCAGGATGTCCCAGACAGCCTACCTGTTGACGTTGGAGAATGGATCAAGCTGAAGGTCCACAAGAGAAAATGGAACCACCCCAGAAGGATGGGTCCATACCAGGTCATCGCAGCAACACCTACAGTGGTGAAGGTCCAGGAGCATCAGGGGTGGCACCACCTATCACACTGCCAGAAGACGTCCCAACCATCATAACAGATAAGAGTGCACACCCAAACCCTTATATCTATCCTCAATCTCCTGAGGATTGCTTGCAGCCTAATGCACCTTTTATGGATGAATTCTTATAACCATTATGCTTGAGTCGCTTTTGTTGAGGCCCTTGTAGCCTCAAAGGGGGGAATGAAGGGGTTAAACCAAGGCCTCATACCATTTTAAAGGGTTAATAAATTGTGTTATGATAAACTGTAAGGTCTCCTCTCAGGAGACATCTGTGTGTGTGTTAACATCTGTTTTGAGTGATATGCCCTGCAGACACTATCAGAAGGTGGAAATCGCCTACGCTCATATTCCTCCTGTCTGGGTCCCACTGTGACTGTCTGAGGTTCTGAGAATATGACTGGTTTTCTGACAACACAAGGCCACCGCAGGACTGGTGGAAACCGCCACCTGGCAGAAGATGCTTAGACTTATCTACTGTGAAATGTTATGTGTTAATGTTAATGTTAACTTCTTATGGCTGCAGCCCGACGCCGGTACACTTATGACAACAGCCAGCTCAAAGTGCAGGGCGCGAAATTCAAAATATATATTTTTTTAATATTTAACTTTCACACATTAACAAGTCCAATACAGCATATGAAATTTACACATCTTGTTAATCAAGCCAACATGTCCGATTTTTAAAATGTTTTACAGGGAAGACACAATATGTAAATCTATTAGCTAACCACGTTAGCAAAAGTCACTCCATCAGTTTTTTACTCCAGTAGCTATCACAAATTCGACCAAATAAAGATATAAATAGCCACTAACAAGAAACAACTTCATCAGATGACAGTCTGATAACATATTTATTGTATAGCATATGTTTTGTTAGAAAAATGTGCATATTTCAGGTATAAATCATAGTTTACATTGCAGCTACAGTCAGAAATTGCACCGAAAGCAGACAGAAAAATTACAGACACCAACGCCAAATAACTAAATACTCATCATAAAACATTTCTGAAAAATACATAGTGTACAGCAATTGAAAGACAGGCATCTTGTGATTCTAGACAATATTTCCGATTTATCAAGTGTTTTACAGCGAAAACACAATATAGCGTGGAATGTTGGCCTATGTTGACCCCAATGCTTCCCACAGTTGTGCCAGGTTGGCTGGATGTCCTTTGGGTGGTGCACTATTCTTGATACACACGGGAAACTGTTGAGAGTGAAAAACCCAGCAGCAATTCTTGACACACTCAAAACGGTGGCCTGACATCTACTACCATACCCCGTTCAAAGGCACTTAAATATTTTGTCTTGCCCATTCACCCTCTGAATGGCACACACAATCCGTGTCTCAAGGCTTAAAAATCATTCTCTAACCTGTCTCCTCCCCTTCATCTACACAGATTTAAGTGAATGTAATAGGTGACATCAATAAGGGATCATAGTGTTCATCTGGAATCACCTGGTCGGTCTCTGGCATGGAAAGAGCAGGTGTTCATAAAGTGTTGTACACTTTTGCTTTAAACTGATTGTTTGAAGCAAAACTACCTAAACTATTGCTGACGGTCAACCTGAACTCAATCACATCTATTGTAAGCCCCCTTCTGTGGGTATAGCCAGATGAGCGGTGTGTCTCCGCTAACTTACTTTTATTCTGATAAAACAATTTTCAACAGCGCATTGATAACAAAAACCAAGCAAATTACTTAGGTTGTCACTCAACCAATAAAGCCTAATATCACGTAAGTCATTTTAGCATTTAATGCTGAAGGTGCTGCGCAGATGTGCATATAAGGAACAGGCCGCAAGTGGGTGGACTATGCTACTGATATTGCCCTGGGGGTTGTTCGGCAATGGAATGCAAAATGACTTGTAGATTAATGACGGTCAACACAGTTACATACAGTTTGACACTGAAGTAGAGGACACATGTGTATCAGTGAATTGTTACATCCTTAATGTTTATGCCAGTGGAAGGCATTTTAGTCTATTATTTGGGGAGAGAAATATGATGGCGCATCTAGTGGAAGTTTCGAAATGTGTTATTGTTGAAAAATTGAGGCTTGTGTAGTAAATGAAGTGAATGTTTTATCAATTGTTGATAGACCAGAAGTTCTAGTAGAAGTACATTGTAGTAGTAATAGTGAATGTTTTAGATAGGTAGGCCATGGGTTAGCTATAGTAAGTGGGGTCACCATTGTAGTTGGGTTAATGCGTGGGTTAGTTTAGTGGGTTGGGGTGAGCTGTGTGGCATAATCAGTCGTAAGTGCTTCTCGAGTACTAGATTTGTTTGGTAGAAGATATTTATGTTCTGATTTTAGATTTGAAAAACAAAAGTAGACCAAGATTTCAAACAGTACGTTTTTTTGTCCAAGCTGTTGGGAAAGTGGTCAACATGTCAGTCAACATGCTGAGAAAGTTTAGTTGATGCGGTTACGAAAACAGCTGTACCTCTTGATTGGTAGAAGTTATTTATGTTCTGATTTCAAATTTACATAGCAGAGAAGTAGACTAAGATTTCATCCCCTCTAAGTTTTCCTGTAACTTCTTGGGAAAGTGGTCAATGTAGCTGAATTGTGTCATAAGTCACATGTCTTATTCATGTTCTTAACATCTACATAGTGTTGCTGAAATGTAGTACCGTTTTTTGGGTCACTTTGGTAGGTGGCCCTTGGAGTACTAAGCTACTTGTGGATCAATGGAGGCTTATCAGAGGAGGAAGGGGAGGACCATCCTCCTCAGTTAATTTCATAAAAATAAAATTTTTAAAACATTTAACAAGTTATCCTTTTTAGATAAAATTATACTAAATATAATCACGTCACCAAATATTTGACTAAAACACTATTTTGCAAAGAAGGTCTACAGTAGCCTCAACAGCACAATGTAGGGTAGCACCATGGTGTAGCCGGATGCTAGCTTCCGTTCTTCTCTGGGTACATTGGCTTCAATACAAAACCTAGGAGGTTCATGGTTTTCACTCCCTTCTATAGACTTACACAGTAATTGTGACAACTTCCGGAAGATGTCCTCCAACCTATCAGAGCTCTTGCAGCAGTAACTGACATTTTGTCCACCTAATCAAAGGATCAGAGAATTAATCTAGTACTGAAAGCATAAATTACAGCTAGCTAGAACTGCAGTGCATAACACGTGGTAAGTAGTTGACTCAAAGAATCAAGAATCACCCTGGACCCAAACTGTTACAGACCTATATCCATCCTGCCCTGCCTAGCTAAGGTCTTCGAAAGCCAAGTCAACAAACAGATCACTGACCATCTCGAATCCCACCGTACCTTCTCCGCTGTGCAATCCGGTTTCCGAGCCGGTCACGGGTGCACCTCAGCCACGCTCAAGGTACTAAACGATATCATAACCGCCATCGATAAAAGACATTACTGTGCAGCCGTCTTCATCGACCTGGCCAAGGCTTTCGACTCTGTCAATCACCATATTCTTATCGGCAGACTCAGTAGCCTCGGTTTTTCTAATGACTGCCTTGCCTGGTTCACCAACTACTTTGCAGACAGAGTTCAGTGTGTCAAATCGGAGGGCATGTTGTCCGGTCCTCTGGCAGTCTCTATGGGGGTACCACAGGGTTCAATTCTCGGGCCGACTCTTTTCTCTGTATACATCAATGATGTTGCTCTTGCTGCGGGCGATTCCCTGATCCACCTCTATGCAGACGACACCATTCTGTATACTTCCGGCCCTTCCTTGGACACTGTGCTATCTAACCTCCAAACGAGCTTCAATGCCATACAACACTCCTTCCGTGGCCTCCAACTGCTCTTAAACGCTAGTAAAACCAAATGCATGCTTTTCAACCGTTCGCTGCCTGCACCCGCACGCCCGACTAGCATCACCACCCTGGACGGTTCCGACCTAGAATATGTGGACATCTATAAGTACCTAGGTGTCTGGCTAGACTGCAAACTCTCCTTCCAGACTCATATCAAACATCTCCAATCCAAAATCAAATCTAGAGTCGGCTTTCTATTCCGCAACAAAGCCTCCTTCACTCACGCCGCCAAACTTACCCTAGTAAAAATGACCTATCCTACCGATCCTCGACTTCGGCGATGTCATCTACAAAATAGCTTCCAATACTCTACTCAGCAAACTGGATGCAGTTTATCACAGTGCCATCCGTTTTGTTACTAAAGCACCTTATACGACCCACCACTGCGACCTATATGCCCTAGTCGGCTGGCCCTCGCTACATGTTCGTCGTCAGACCCACTGGCTCCAGGTCATCTACAAGGCTATGCTAGGTAAAGTGCCGCCTTATCTCAGTTCACTGGTCACGATGGCTACACCCACCCGTAGCACGCGCTCCAGCAGGTGTATCTCACTGATCATCCCTAAAGCCAAAACCTCATTTGGACGCCTTTCCTTCCAGTTCTCTGCTGCCTGCGACTGGAACGAATTGCAAAAACCTCTGAAGTTGGAGACTTTTATCTCCCTCAACAACTTTAAAAATCTGCTATCCGAGCAGCTAACCGATCGCTGCAGCTGTACATAGTCCATCTGTAAACTACCCACCCAATTTACCTACCTCACCCCCATACTGCTTTTATTTATTTACTTTTCTGCTCTTTTGAACACCGGTATCTCTTCTTGCACATGATCATCTGATGATTTATCACTCCAGTGTTAATCTGCTAAATTGTAATTATTCGATTTATTGCCTACCTCATGCCTTTTGCACACATTGTATATAGATTCTCTTTTTTCTACCATGTTATTGACTTGTTTATTGTTTACTCCATGTGTAACTCTGTGTTGTTGTCTGTTCACACTGCTATGCTTTATCTTGGCCAGGTCGCAGTTGCAAATGAGAACTTGTTCTCAACTAGCCTACCTGGTTAAATAAAGGTGAAATAAGAAATAAATAAAAAAATAAAAAAAGAGAGAGAAAGACAAAAGTTGAACAGTTTAAGAAATTATTTTCTTCCAAAATTCAGGAGAAGCAAGAGAGAAATAGAGAGATTGAAAATAAATGTCACTTCCCCTTTCATTTACTTAGCTAGCAAATGCAGCTAGCTAGTTTACCCTACTGAAACGCCGTGCTCAAACAGAGGGATGCTATGTTAATTAGCTGGCTATGACTTTCCAACACAACACTGGAATTCTTCCAAGTCAAGGTAAGCTTTTGGTTTTATAATTTTTTTCCCACCCGGAGCCACCGGTGTACCTGCTTACTGACTGTACACTGTAATGTTACTGCATGATTTTAGAGGGTTTACTAACACATTAGTTTTATTAGCTATGTTGACTATGACGTTACTTTAGCTAATATGCTGACAACGATGTAGGCTGTGTGTAGCGGTTTGGTATGGAAAGGTTTTTTGCCTGGTCACATACAGCTGATGTGTTGTGCATTGAAGTCCACAATCGAAGGAATACAACGTGGCTGCTATGAAAGTGAACTGTATTTACGCGATCAGGGATGTATTCATTCCGCCGATTCTGTTAAAAAAACGTTTCTTAAATGGAAGCAAACGGAACAAAACAAGGATAAACATACCTGATTTTTTGCCAATAGAAACTCTCATTTGCAACTGTTGGACTAATGATTACACCCTATATCAGCAGATGCAGGAAAGAGTGTGCAAGGCGGTATTGAATGTCACTGTCTTTCCATGTGTCACTGTCTGTCACCTCAAATTTGTCTCTTGACCTGTGTGCACCTACATTGTAAACTTTCATTCATAGCCAAGGTTGTAGCAACCTCATGATGGGTATAGGGAAAATTAGAGTATCATGTAGTAGCCTGAATCTATCGCATATTCAATTCACTGGGTGAATGGAATATGAATGAAAGTCATCCAATATGCTGTAATAGAAATAAGGCCATGCTCATTAAAATAAAATGGGCCTCCCTCATCTTAAACGGCACTGACCGCCACTGTTGTGGATGGAGATGATGTCTGGCATGGTCACAGGTTGCAGTACAGAGATGTTAAGGCAAGACAAGATAGGGTTTTCTTTCCCTCTTTTCCTTTTGGGCTGAATTGAGGTTTGCCATCCCCATCAGGAACGAGTGCTGCACTAAAGAAGGAGTGTATTCAGAACCTCATCGATGCTGTCTGGCAGCGCATGTGTGCCTTTGTGTGTTCGTCACAGATGGAGTCAACTGGACACTGATTGGAGTCAAAACCATTATCCCAGAAGACTACCCATAATCTGACAGCCATCAGCATCCAAATAATAACAGCTCACATTGCTAGTAATTCATATCTAACCATTCACACGCCCCGTTGATTGTAATGTTATTCAAAGCCTTGGCCAACATGTTTTCCTGAGTGTTGGTGTGCAGTATGTACATATAAATAGTACAGTTTACAGTAATGCTTATGCTAATCAGGCATATTGTCCATAAATTATGACTTTACGTCCCCTAGGGTATTTGCAGCTTGTTGAGTAGTCAACTGGATGAGTCCAGTGTGTGTGTGCACGCATGCATGCATGTGTTTGTGTGTCTCATCAGTCCAATGGATGAGGCCAGTTGAACTGTGACAATCTGTCTCATTAAACTGTGCAAATCAACACGAGAACCTTCAGGTCGACTCAGCAAACACGGTCATCCTTCTCCTCTCCCATCCCACAGCACAGACAGCAGCATGACTGAATGAGGGAAGCAATGCAAACAGAGATAATTCAATACATTTAATAACTACTGAACCTTCTGTAATCCAGGCACCTGCCAAACCAAGTGTGAAATTATGCGAGTGGGGACTTTTTAGTCACGTCACCGATGAAGCTTCATTCTTTGATCCTAACAATGATCAAATGTCTAATGGCCCCTCCACTGAAATGGACCAATTCAATGAGCAATTATGTTATGGTATGGGATACATATGAATTACCCTAAACAGTGTCAATAATGGTGATAATATATACATATAGTCAATGAATTGTTGTCAGTGTGATCTCAGCATTTTTATTTTAGGTATTTTCTTTGCTTATGTACTATTTTCAGTCGGCTGCTTACATTACTTCCCCAGAACTGTCAACCACAATTGTAGCTCAGCATCAATAATATCTGAAGTCAGTGAACAAAACACTTAAAATGTGCACTACAGTTCAAAAGTTTGAGGTCACTTAGAAATGCCCTTGTTTTTGAAAGAAAAGCACATTTTTTGTCCATTAAAATAACACCAAATTGATCAGAAATACAGTCTAGACATTGTTAATCTTGTAACTGACTATTGTAGCAGTAAATGCCCAATTTTTTATGGAATATCTACATAGGCGTACAGAGGCACATTATCAGCAGCCATCACTCCTGTGTTCCAATGGCACGTTGTGTTAGCTAATCCAAGTTCATCATTTTAAAAGGCTAATTGATCATTAGAAAACCCTTTTGCAATTATGTTAGCACAGCTGAAAACTGTTGTTCTGATTAAAGAAGCAACAAAACTGGTCTTCTTTAGACTAGTTGAGTATCTGGAGCATCAGCCTTTGTGGGTTTGATTACAGGCTCAAAATGCCCTGAAACTCGTCAGTCTATTCTTGTTCTGAGAAATGAAGGCTATTCCATGCGAGAAATTGGTTAGAGCCAGTTTGCGTTGTTCTGTGAAGGGAGTAGTACACAGCGTTGTACGAGATCTTCAGTTTCTTGGCAATTTCTCGCTGTTTTTCTTTCAAGAACAAGGACATTTCTAAGTGACGCCAAACTTTTGAACGGTAGTGTATATTTTTTTGTGCGTATTGATGTGTAAGTGTGTGTGCACAAGCGTACAGTACATGTCAATTTAATGTAGTGGGAGTACTACTCAATGTACTACTCGGGGGCATTTCTCAATGTTCACAGTGCCATAGCCTAGTACAGTAGTTTATGTCTGGAAGGCATTCCCGATGCCGCATGAGAAATAAGGAACAGCACACACGTTCATGGTCATGTGTGGTTCAACACACACATTTCTCGTAGCCGAGGGCTCAAATAAATGATCCCTCTCAACCACATCAATCAATTCCAAGTAACGCAATATGGAAACACGCTGTTTACAGATTCAAATCCACAAACGGCACTCAAGTCGTCTGTCTTCTCTAAAAATTAAAGTGACAGAATCATTTTCTATTTCAACAGGCGTATGTGTCACCCTAAAATGCTCAGGTTTATCCTGACAGGCCATTGAAAGGGACAACTTCAATAGAGATTTTCTGACAGACAATCCATAAGGTGATATAGTGAACCTGATTAATATTCATATGTGCAGCCTCCAGCTCAGGTAGAGAGGACGAATAGCCAGGTGACAGCGCACACACACACACACACACACACACACACACACACACACACACACACACACACACACACACACACACACACACACACACACACACACACACACACACACACACACACACACACACACACACACACACACACATACAGCCCCCAAGATTCCGGTTAAAAATGATTGATCCGCCTGTGGACTGACTGAGCTCCATCCCCTCGGCCGACTGCCTGCATCTAAATCCATCAGGGACTGCAGTGCATTAGGGAAACTAACAAGGATGGAAATTCAGACCGGAGAAACAGCCTTGGCATGCAGCACGATGGCCATATGTCACTTGTTTATGAGTTAGCTAGTACCTAAAGTCTAGTCTAGTGTCATGCGCATGGCATGCACAACACACACACAGACATACGATTGATTCCCATTCAAAATCCTATTATCCCTAACCCTAACCCTAAACCTAATCCTAACCCTTAACCTAACCCAACCTTAAACCTAACCCTAATCCCAAACCCCTATCTTAAGATAGCTAAGTGGGACAACTACATATCACAGGCATAGAAAGTACATTCTTCCTCAATAATGTAGGTGTCAGCAGAATCAGATCTAGACGGGGGGGGGGGTTATTGCTCTGATGTTTGCAGAGAACGACAGGGTGTTGTCCTGAACAGCTAAGCTCCTGAACAGCTAATCAAATGGCTACCCAGACTATTTTTCTTATCTCATACTGTTTTTTTGTAGGTATTTTCTTACATGTGCATTGTTGGTGAAGGGCTTGTAAGTAAGCATTTTACTGTCAGGTCTAAACCTGTTGTATTCGGCGCATGTGACAAATAACATTTGATTTGATTTGTCCAGGGTCACGACAAGGTTCTTTGCACTCTGGGAGGGAAACACTTAGGAGTCAACCGTGATGGAGAGGTCTTTGAGCGAACAGGCCTTCCCCGGGAGGAAGAGCAGCTCTGTTTTGTCGAACTTGAGCTTGAGGTAGTGGGCCGACATCCAAGTTGAGATATCTGCCAGACACCCAGAGGTGTGTGTCGCCACCTGATTGTCAGAAGGGGGGGGAGGAGAAAAGTAGTTGAGTGTCATCCCCATAGCAATGGTAGGAGAGACCATGTGAGGATAGGACGGAGCCGAGTGACTTGATGTATTGAGAGGGCCTAGAACCGAGCTCTGAAGAACACCAGAAGTGAGAGGACGTGGTGCAGACACAGATCCTCCCCATGTCACCTGGTAGGAGCGGCCTGCCAGGTAGGATGCAATCCAAGAGTGTGCAGAGCCTGAGACGTCCAGCCCTGAGAGGGTGGAGAGGAGAATCTGATGGTTCACGTGTCAGAGGCAGCGGATAGATCTAGGAGAACAGAGGAGAGAGAGTCAGCTTTGGCCGTGCGAAGAGCCTCCGTAACAGAAAGAAGAGCATTCTCTTCTTTGGCCGTGCGAAGAGCCTCCGTAACAGAAAGAAGAGCATTCTCAGTTGATTGACCCGTCTTGAAGCCTGACTGGTTAGGGTCAAGAATATTGTTCTGAGAGAGATAACGAGAGAGTTGATCAGAGAAAACACGCTCAAGTGTTTTGGAAAGAAAAGAAAGAAGGGATACAGGTCTATAGTTTTTGACATCAGATTAGTCGAGTGTTGGTTTCTTCAGGAGAGAAGCGACTCGGGCCATTTTGAAGTCAGAGGGGACGCAGCCAGTGGTCAGGGATGAATTGAGGAGGGAACTGAGGAATGGGAAAAGGTCTCCAAAGATGGTCTGGAGAAGGGAGGAGGAGATGGGGTCGAGCGGGCAGGTTGTCAGGCAGCCAGACCTGTCAGGCAGCCAGTCACAGGATTTCATCTGGAGAGAGAGGGGAGAAAGAGGTCAAGGCGTAGGGTAGTTTTGTGTGAGTGAGACCAGTGGTCTCAATAAGCTGAGTGAATGAGTAGCGGATGTCGTCAACCTTCTTTTCAAAGTGGTTAACAAAGTCGTCCGCAGAGAAGGAGGAGGGAGGGGTGGAGGATTAAGGAGGGAGGAGACCTAACCCCTAAGCCTAAAATAGCCTTTTCCATGTGGGGACCGGCTAAATGTCCCCACTTTTCCGAATGTTGTTGTTTTACTATCCTTGTAAAACACACACGCACACACAGCTTTAGCCCACAACAAGTGGAGGCCCCTAGCGTTGAGGGAATGTGGCAGCTATTCAGTAGAATTTAGTGCAGTAGGGAGATCCTAGACCTGTGCCTGGAGAGGTGGTCCTCTCCCTGGGGTAGGGTTTGAAAACTTCCGGAAATGTTCAATAAATTCCTTTGTTTTCCTGAAAATCCCAGATGGAGGATTACCTGAATCAGGATGGAATAAACAGGAAATCCGTAATCCTCCATCCAGGTTTTCTGGAAAACCTGTAAATGCATTGAAAGTTTCCGGAATTTCGCAACTCTACTCCAGGGAGAGGACCACTGCTCCAGGCACAGATCTAGGATCTCCCTACTGCACTAAATCTTAACCTTAACCATCAGGTAGGAAAAATGTGACACTGACCTTAGGCCAGTGTTCAGGGGAAAACTCTCATGCGTTTGACTTTAGAGCTCCAAGCATACCGATCAGTGTTTTAAAAGCACGCGCACAGGAGCCCTGACCAGGGTGAGAGGCTCTGCACTGCAGCAGTGTTCTGTAGGCTCCATGTACTGTATGAATTGTATGGTACCCAGCTGCAATGGCTCAGTGCTCGAGAGGTGTAATTTACTGTGTGCCGGACCTTATAAATCCTCAGAATGCCAGCAGGGCCCAGAAAGAGCACATCTCCCCACACATGATGGAGTGGCAGTATACTGTTACTGTTAACACACACACGCAGGCACACACACAATCATAGAGAAATCCACTTACGCAACCTCAAACCACCCACCCGCACTTTACTGAAACACACACAGGCAACATCCGCCCACACACATAGAAATCAGTGAGAGATATTGCCTACTTTGTGAATTAAAATGCCCCCTAACCAGCACTGTCACAGAGTCTCTTCGTCATCAGCTTCTGAGCATTAGTCTACTGAGAATACTTGGGTTTCCCCCCCCAAAAAATACTATTTAGCTATTTTAATTGACTGCACCCCAGAATCAGTTCGTTATCAGGCAAATCCTGTTCTCTTGTCACTGCATTTTATCATTCCTGTCTCAACCACTGCCAAAATACTGCATGAGGATGTGGTGGGTATGATATGAGGATAAAAAAATGGAAGCAAATACAATCCAACTCATTCTGAGTGTGCTCAAGGACAACAACTAAAATGTGCTACACACAGATATGAGATATTGCAGAGATCTGTGGTAGGATTACTGGTCTGTTGAAGGGAGCCCCGTGGTTAAGCTAACTGTATTGCTAACTGTACATAGGCTACATATGGCTTAGCCATCTCTCAAAATGATCAAACCTGCCTCGTCTTCTGCCAAAAGCTGAAGCAAGCGGCTGCTACTTCCAACATGAACCTGTTTAATCATCACACCACCTTTGCATTAACACAACGCCAACATCACAACAATACCACCAGAACATCACAGACGAGATGTATCTTTCGACCTCATCAGGAAAAAGACCTAAACTCCACTCTTCTATCCGTTTTATCAGAGGAGAAGGGAGAAGAGAAGAGAGAAAACTTACCTGGCAAGGTGTCCAGAGGCAGGAGACATCAGAGAGCATGGGCTTGTCTTTCACACGATGACAGCAGAGGATCACACAGTCATGTGTGTGAGAGATGCTCTACTCTCACTCTGAACCAGTCTCACTGATGTCAGCTCTCTTTTCTATTTCCTTCCTCCTCTTCCTTTTTTCTCTTCTTTTCTTTTTCTTTTATCCGAACCCTCTGAAGAGGATGGCAAAAAAGGGGAAACGGACAGCAAGATGCTCTGCTCTCCAGTGAGACTACTTCTAATCTCGACACAATCCTCTACTGCAGCACAGCACAACACGGCAGGCACTCTCACTGCCCGTTCTCACAGCCCGGTGACGCACAAAACCCGGAACTGGAGCCTGAATGCGACATGGATACTTGACTGGCGTCTACGTGAACAATAGTACCTCACTGAGAGATGTGCTATTGGCTGATAGAGCATTGAGAGGGCTCCTTATCTCAATCTCTCTTTCTCTCCCTCTCACTCTTTCTGTCTCTCTCTCTCATCCTCATTTAATGTGTACCTACAGTGGAGAATGGTCCTCCTTGAAACACTGTTAGGATGACATCGCATCATCCACTTTGTCCAAACATGGACCGCTTCACTGCTGTTATCACCGTCATCGCCATTGACAACAGACGTCTTTCTGGTGCGGAGTGCCACGCGGGCAGTGAGACTGATAAACTGTCTGCTTTCTCTCTCTCTCCACTCTCGCTCCCTCTGTGCATCAACATGAACTATTAACACATCCAAGTTACTCATAAGGGCTGGGCAGACGGCAGAATAAAAATAGCAACAAGCACTGTCATTCACTCTCTCACACACACTCAAACTAAATAGGCTAACTACTAAATACAAAACAAGCTCAGCTAGTGTACAGTATGCGTGTATAATGCACATGTAGATTGGCCTCACTCAATGATTAGTACACACTGATGGTGACGCTGTGTGGTCGTTGCTGTCTTTATTGATGAAACACATCCGCTCATCAGAGTTAGCACTTTCCTCTTCTAGAGTAGCGTGTGTCTGGAGTGAGCAGCAGGAGTAGAAGACTAGCTGTTATCGGACCAGGGTTTAGGGGTGTCCTGCCATGGTGGCTCAAGGTCGGCCGACATGTCAATCCAGATCTATCGCCGGGCCAGGAGACAGCCAGCCCCAGTGCATTCTAATGACCTGCTGAGACAGCCAGCCCCAGTGCATTCTAATGACCTGCTGAGACAGCCAGCCCCAGTGCATTCTAATGACCTGCTGAGACAGCCAGCCCCAGTGCATTCTAATGACCTGCTGAGACAGCCAGCCCCAGTGCATTCTAATGACCTGCTGAGACAGCCAGCCCCAGTGCATTCTAATGACCTGCTGAGACAGCCAGCCCCAGTGCATTCTAATGACCTGCTGAGACAGGATTTATGTCCCTATTAAAATATAATATTCATACTGCTTTCATACACAGGGTGGGTCAGTGGGAACACAGAGAATATTGATATCCATCAGCTTGTCATGTATAGATAAATGAGGGATGGGATGAGGATGAAAAAAGAAGAGGATGGGATGTCTGGCTATATGGGTGTCATGACTTGAATTCCTTATGTAGCTGACAGGTTAAAGCCCCCATGCAGTCTTTTTAGTTTTTAAATCATCCCTGTGTGTCTAATAAATCACTGTGTATGTTTATTTCATGAAAATAACTCCTAATAAATTGTTCATAATTTCCATGAGCCTCCTTTTGCCATTGAAATGCTCAGTCGGAACGTGTTGATACGAATTTAAATATATTTACATACAAAGTCCTGATTGGCAGATAGGATCGTCTACACTCTAGAGCCTACCCCGCTTACCCATTCATAGTAGGAGGATACATATGTAAATAAAAGATGACTGGTCATTGGTCATGCCAATGTCATGCTGTTTGCCAAAACCTCCATCCCACCTGAACTGGCTTAAATTCCAGGTGTTTTTTATTCTTCAAAAAGATCTTACACTAAAAGTGAGTGTTTCAGAGTGTTATTTCAACCTCATATTGTGGAAATATCTTCTTTTTTTTAAACAGGAAATCATATATTTGACTGCGCTGCCCCTTTAAATACAACTAACACGATCCACTAATTGAGCATATAATAAGATACCACTTTAGCAATACTGTTATACTGCAAAATATCAGACACACTCGCTCCTTCATTTTGGAATGCAAACAGCAGTATCAATGTGGTCTTAGGCAGGGCATTCCTATGCACAGTAGCTCCCCACTGCTACAGGGATAGCCTAAATCAATAGGGAACTAGTGAAACCTTTCGCCGCATGTAGCTATTTTACTCAAGCAGGGAAAGCTCATTCACCCAGAACAAATGGGCTTTGCTAAACATGTAAAAAACCTTGTGTAATCCTGGGTATCCCTCTCCTCCTCTCCTCTCCTCCTCATCCACAACCACGCTCTCCTTCTTTACCATGTTCTCCTCCTCCACCCTCTCTCTCCCCAACTCCTCCTACTCCTTAACAACCACCATATTATTCTCAACCAACTCTCCTCCCCCTCACTATTCAGCACCCCACTGTTCAATTGCTCCTCTGCTGGTTGCTGTGCTGGGACGTCTCGAAGTCAGGAAGAATGGTGTCCCCAGTCCTGTACATAACAAATCTAGTCTCGCACAAATATTCATTTCATGGGTCACACTCCAATGCGAGGCAATCTGTGTCCCAAGAGACGAAGTCATTAGACATTACCGCCCTTCTATTCAAATTGCAAACAGAGGCAAAGGAACCCAACAGAGATATCAGGCTCCTGTATAGTTTGTCCTTGTAATTAGATTGCAGCACCAGTAACTATTAATTGCTATAATTATATCTCCCTTCCTCCTTATCATGACTGTCAAATGACTTTGACTAAATAACTTGTGGAGAGACACTCACCTGTCCTAATGAGTTGTTGCTGATATATTCAACATGGTCATACCCTGATCTGTTTCACCTGTCTTTGTGATTGTTTCCACCCCCCTCCAGGTGTTGCCCATCTTCCCCATTACCCCCTGTGTATTTATACCTGTGTTTTCTGTCTGTCTGTGCCAGTTCGTCTTGTTTGTTCAAGCTTACTAGTGGTTTGTTGTGTCTACCAAAGTTGTGCTCCAGGCACAGCAGTTTCTTGAAAGCGGAATGGTAGAGCTAAATTCCAGCCAATTAAGTGATTTTCATCGAAGTCTTTGGGAGGAAATCCATGTCCAATCCAACTGAAAGGAATTGAAAGCAGGACCCCAACTCTGAGAGTAAGGATGTGCAGGATTCAGCACACGTCTACATTAAATCCATCCACACTGCCCTGCAAGCTGCTATAGCACAGAGGAAGTCTGAGAGACAATGTCTGAGTCCATCAAATACACAACACAGACTCTCATTTGATATCTGTTTCCTTCCGGGCTAATGGCTCTCTGAGTTTATCATCCCCCTCTTATCTTATTTACTGCTGAGATGCAGACTGAGACTCACATGTGCTCTGGTTGCCTGGAGTGCCCTGGTTTTGGGGTAGAGGGGCTATGGTCCACTGTAGTGATAAAGCATGTTGTTGTTACAGGGTAAATACCGCAGTTACAAGGAAAATATACCACATTACCAAGTATGAGTTTACTGTATGTAGTTTACAGTATGCTGCTGCAACAATCTAGAATCTCATTCCCTTTCCCCACTAGCTAACACCAGGAGTGGGGAGCTGTGTTTTGAATAATTTACAGACGGCTTCAAAGAGCCAGGGGCTGCTTGGAGTTGAGGGTAGCTGTGTGGTGTCATATTCAACACACCCTCAGGCTATGAAAACTGTGGGCCAGGTACTGTCCTGTCCTGTACATCAAGTTTCTATGTTATTTCCCATTTCTCCTCCTGTCATCTCTGTTCCCTCAAGCCTTCTTCCTGACTGGATCAACACAGGGGAGATGGATGGAGTCAGATTTGCTTCAAGCAGAAGGCAACAACGTGCTGAATATGCTGAGCCATTCTGTTTGGGGTTTCACAACATAAGAAGTGAGTCAAAGCTGGTGATTACACGACCGATTTAACCGCCATGATGGATTCTCCCTAAGGTAATAACGCATCTGCCTATGACGTGAAAGTAAAAAGCCTTCAACAGCTACAGCGTAATGATACCCAACCCATACCGGGGAAATCAGAGTGCGGGCCCTAAATGGTTGAGCAATTCAATAGAAGCGGTTTTATATTTATTTGTAGTGCTGCATTTCAACCTGACATCTCCTCCACAGCGGCTTACTGAATCTGATTGCTACAACCAGTAAGGTCTGGATTCTTTTGTCGCAAAATTGTTGACGCCGCCCTCTCCTTTCACAACTGACAGTTGACAGTGATTGTAGTATTAGCTCCTGTTTCTGTGGAGAACAGTGTACTTGAAAGACATTTGCAATTACATTTAACCGCCCCTGACACCCTCCATCTTTCTTCCTCTCTCCCTTTCTTTTCCTCCAAGCCAATTACATAGGAAGGGAATGATAAGCTATGTTGAATGATAAGCCATGTTGTCCCATGCCTCAGTTTCATTAGCTTCTGTAGGTTGTGTAGAAAATGCTGGTGTTGGCACATGCAGCCATTGATTTTGATTTGGGGCCCTCTGTCTCCCACCTGAGTACATCTGAGGGAGAGACTACAGCAATTAGGGCCAGCAGCATACTTGACCATTTGATAGAGGCTCAATGTCCATCTCCAGCTCTCTAGCTGCATCCCCAGAAACTGTTTTGATGAAGGCCCTAAATTAGTGTTTGAACAGGAAAAGGCCTGACTTGGCATGCTCTGCAGTGGCACACACCCAAAATAAAAGAGACCTTCAGCAGTTTGCCTCTGATTTCTCTAAATCATTACCCAGCCTCTAAACAACAGTGGAAGGTGAACCTTTATGGATGTGTGACATTAAAGGTGTAAAAGAGAGGATGTGAGGATATGCCAATCCCTTGATGTGGCGTCATCAAACAAATGACGTCAGCGCAATCCAAAAAAGTTCTGATCTGGCAAACAAAACTTGTATGGCCAAGTTCACCCCATTGAATTACTGTAATTGTCACAGGAAACTCAACAGTAGTGTTGAGGGAACTGACACTGAACAGACAGAGGGTCACTGCTTTGTCCACCTGATCCTCCTCCTTTCAACTCTGTGGTTGAGCAGGAAACGCTCAGCGCTTATCATTGCTGATCCACAGAAGTGGGCATGTTTGAAAACCTTGCAGCCCTATGGGTCACTACTGGGGAAATATGGAGGAACATAGAAGAACAGTAGTAGGCCCTGTTTCAGTTTCTGGGCTGAAAACAGAAGACCATCCCTTCTGCTCAATGGCATTTGCATTAGCCAAATGGCATCCATTGAGAATGGGGAGCAATTATCATAAAAGAACATACTGCCCAAAAAGAAATTGCTATTGTCTGATACAGCATGGATTTGTTATTGAAAGTTAATTCTAAATAAAAAGAAAAACACATTTCCATATTTTCATTAAAACATGTAAAAAATAGGCCAACCTCCAACTTTCCTCACCTAATTACACATAAATTGAAATTCAATTGATCAAGCGCCCTTCATTTTTGAATGCACTTATTTGACAAATCATAGCATATTCAGCTAGATTTAGGCAGTGTTCTCCAAAAGAACTAAAATGCCATTTGAATAGCCTCTCAATTCATCTTAGAGAAGTTATGTGATAATCAACAATTACAGTGCCTTCAGAAAGTATTCAGACCCCTTGATTTTTTTCACCACAATTTGTTACAATTTGTTGCCTTATTGTAAAATGTTTAGATTTTTTATCCTTAGCAAAAACAGGTTTGTAGACATTTTTGCAAATGTATATTTAAAAAAAAATAATACCTTATTTACATAGGTATTCAGACCCTTTGCTATGAGACTCGAAAATTGAGCTCAGGTGCATCCTGTTTCCATTGATCATCCTTGAGATGTTTCTACAACTTGACTGAAGTCCACCTGTGGTACATTCAATTGATTGGACATGATTTGGAAAGGCACACACCTGTCTATATAAAAGGTCCCACAGTTGACAGTGCATGTCAGAGCAAAAACCAAGTCATGAGGTCAAAGTAATTGTCAGTAGAGCTTTGAGACAGGATTGTGTTGAGGCACAGATCTGGGGAGGTGTACCAAAAAAATGGTTGCAGCATTGAAGGTCCCCAAGAATACATTGGTCTCCATCATTCTTAAATGGAATAAGTTTGGAACCGCCAAGACTCTTCCTAGAGCTGGCCGCTCGGCCTAACTGAGTAATCGGGGGAGAAGGGCCTTAGTCAGGGAGATGACCAGGAACCCGAATGTCACAGAGCTCTAGAGTTCCTCTGTGGAGATGGGAGAACCTTCCAGAAGGACAACCATCTCTGCAGCACTCCACCAATCAGGCCTTTATGGTAGAGTGGCCAGACTGAAGCCACTCCTCAGTAAAAGGCACATGACAGTCCACTTGGAGTTTGCCAAAAGGCACCTAAAGACTCTCAGACCATGAGAAACAAGATTCTCTGGAGGAAACCTGGCATCATCCTTACGGTGAAGCATGGTGATGGCAGCATCATGCTGTGGGGATGTTTTTCAGAGGCAGGGACTAGGAGACTAGTCTGGATCGAGGGAAAGATGAATGGAGCAAAGTACAGAGAGATCCTTGATGAAAACCTGCTCCAGAGCGCTCAGGACCTCGGACTGGGGCGAAGGTTCAGCTTCCAACAGGACAACGACCCTAAGCACACAGCCAAGACAACGCAGGAGTTGCTTCAGAACAAGTCTCTGAATGTCCTTGAGTGGCCCAGCCAGAGCCCGGACTTGAACCCGATCTAACATCTCTGGAGAGACATGAAAATAGCTGTGCAGCAATGCTCCCCATCCAACCTGACAGAGCTTGAGAGGATCTGCAGAGAAGAATGGGAGAAACTCCCCAAATAGAGGTGTATCAAGCTTGTAGCGTCATATCCAAGAAGACTCGAGGCTGTAATCACTGCCAAAGGTTCTTCAAGTACAGGGTCTGAATACTTATGTAAATGTGATATTTCAGTTTTACATTTTTTAAATAAATAAACATTTGTGATAACCTGTTTTTGCTTTGTCATTATGGGGTATTGTGTGTAGATTGATGTTTTTTTTTTTTTTATCTTTAAAAAATCAAGGCTGTAATGTAACAAAATGTTGGAAAAAGCCAAGAGGTCTGAATACTTTTTGAAGGGTTGTTCCGATGGTTGTCCTCACATACACTTTATTTGAAATGCATACTATCTTTAACCCCTAGCTTAAGTTTATACGATGCAAAAAGGGCTTTATTCTTAGTAGAAAAGTAGCTGGAACTACAGGCACACAGCGACGTGGTGACCTACGTATTGCTGGTGAAACAGTGCCGGACTTGTGTCAGGCATACAGTGTATATATATATACATACAGTGCCTTCAAAAAGTATTCACACCCTTGACTTCTTCCACATTTTGTTGTGTTACAGCCTGAATTGAAAACTGGTCTACACACACAATACCCCATAATGTCAAAGTGGAATTATGTTTTTAGAAAGTTTTAGAAATTGATTAAAAATGAAAGCTGAAATGTCAATAAGTATTCAACCCCTTTGTTATGGCGAGTCTAAATAAGTTCAGGAGTAAACATTTGCTTAACAAGTCACATAAAAAGTTGCATGGGCTGGTCGGTGGCAGCTTAATGGGGGAGAACAGGCTTGTGGTAATGGCTGGAGCAGAATAGTGGAATGGTATCAAATGTGTTTCCATGTATTTGATCCCATTCCATTGACTCAATTCCAGCCATTATTACAAGCCGTCTTCCCCTCATCAGCCTCCACTGGTGTGCAATAATAGTATTTAACATTTTTGAATGACTACCTCATCTTAAACAGAGAATTTCAACCACAGATTCAACCACAAAGACCGGGGAGGTTTTCCAATGCCTCGCAAAGAAGGGCACCTATTGGTAGATGGGTAAAAATAAAAACAGACAATGAATATCTTTTTCAGCATGAATATATTAATTACACTTTGGATGGTGTATCAATACACCCAGTCACTACGAAGATAAAGGTGTCCTTCCTAACTCAGTTGCCGGAAAGGAAGGAAACTGCTCAGGGATTTCACCATGAGGCCAATGTTGACTGTAAAACAGTTACAGAGTTTAATGGCTGTGATAGGAGAAAATTGAGGGTGGATTTAACAACATTCTAGTTACTCCACAATACTAACCTAATTTACAGAGTGAAAAGAATACAGCCTGTACAGAATCAAAAATATTCCAAAACAAGGCACTAAGTAATATTTCAAAAAATGTGGGAAAGCAATTACCTTTTTGTCCTGAATACAAAGTGTTAGGTTTGGGGCCAATCCAATACAACCCATTACTGAGTACCCCTCTCCATATTTTCAAGCATAGTGGTGGCTGCATCATATTATGGGTATGCTTGTATTCATTAAGGACTGGGGAGTTTTTCAGGATGAAAATAAACGTAATGGAGCTAAGCACAGGCAAAATCAAAGAGAAAAACCTGGTTCAGTCTGCTTTCTACCAGATATTGGAAGATGAATTCACCTTTCAGCAGGACAATAACCTAAAACACAAGGCCAAATCAACACTGGAGTTGCTTACCAAGAAGACATTGAATGTTCCTAAGTGGCTGAGTTACAGTTTTGACTCAAATCTGCTTGGAAATCTATGGCAAGACCTGAAAATGAATGTCTAGCAATTATCAACAACCATTTTGACAGAGCTTGAAGAATTTTGAAAAGAATAATGGGCAAATGTTGTATAATCCAGGTGTGGAAAGCTCTTAGAGACTTACCCAGAAAGACATAGCTGTAATCGCTGCCAAAGGTGATTCTAACATCTATTGACTAAGGGGGTTGTATGCTCATCTAATGAAGACATTTCAGCTTTTCATTATAAGAGTAGGCTATTTTGTGTATATTGTTGATAAGAAATTACAATGAAATACATTTTAATCATACTTTGTAATACAACAAAATGTGGAAAAAGTCAAGGGGTGTGAATACTTTTTGAAGGCACTGTATATATTGTTCAGCATATCTTGCATAATCCCATTACCCAAGAGGCAGTGCAATTCCTGCCTGAAATACTACCTTATCTACAAGGTGCATATTTTGCTATTAATAAAAACAGTTTTATCTCCAGAAATACAGTCATCATTCAGCAGTCAACCGTCTGCAGAGAGATAGCTAACATTGACTTACTGACGGCAGAGATTTGTATAAACAATAGGCCTAAAGGACATGATAACTCTAGTCTATTTCAACATCGGCTGCAGTATGTGGAGATGATTGTTATTGGCATACACACCTCTACAAGTGAGTGACACGACAAGCCTTTCAGCCACTGATGCTCATTGCCAAAACCACCTTCACCACACCTTCAGAGTTCGGGGATCACTTTGCCATCAGCAGATCAGCCACAGATCAGCCAGATCAGCGTGCTGCATTCTCAAAGATTTTACAGAGCCAACTATTCCTTGGTAATCAGATACAACCCTTGGGAAAAGACAAACGTTTCAGCCAGAAGGCTTTTTATGAACGACTTGACACATTTCAGAGCATACAAAGTGGAGTGTGGAAGGAGGATGAGAGAAATTAGATAGTGAGCAATCAAATCAAAATTAAATAAAATGTTATTGGTCACATACACATATTTACTCAATGGCAATTATTGAACTATTGTGAAATAATACTTTTTCCGTATTCTAACCTTTTTAAACACAATCAAAGGATTATTTTTCTAATAGCATAAGTGAAATGTATTTATTAGACTGTTAGAATGTTTAAGGCAAAATGACTGCTCATTGGCTCAAAGGGGTCCATCTAGGCCAGGTTTTCTAGTGTTAAGCTTCTCATTAAGTCATTACCTAACATTTTCATAGGAAGGTTCCAGTGATATGCAAGGGCTGTTTCCATGAGACCATTCCCTTGATGTCAAATAGAAATTTCCCAGAACGTGGTTACCATGTTCGTCATAATATTCTATATTAGGGTCTTTCCATAAATAACGTGGTCAATGTGTGACATTGGGATCAACATTTCTAAATGGTTTGAAACAAAAATCTTTATTTTTTTATGCAGTCCACATGTGTACTTCGAGGAATAGATGCAAATGTACCCATAACTCCACCTATACAACAACATAAGTCTAGGGCTATACATCCTTGAAACACGGTTCAATTGACCTCAAGCATCCAAAAAGTGTACAAGAAAGATAAAACAAAAAAATATGCCATTACCAGTTTAAGAATATTTTTTTTTTAAATTGGGCCTTGCCAATGCATTGATTTTCAAATTATTATTACATTCCAAACAGGGATGGGCAACTTTAATAGGGGTGGGGGCAACATAAGATCTCATCATAAGAAAACTGTTAATGCACAACCAAACTACTATTCTACCTCGCAACAGTAAATTGAGACCCAGACTGAGTTTCCTTCCCCCAAAATGTTTTATAAATGTTTTTGTGGAAATGTATCCGATGGCGTTTGGCCCGTTGGCCGCCAGTTGTCCATTCCTGTGTTAAAATATGTGAAAATAATGTTGGATATGCCTGACTAAATAAATTGGATGCATGCATGCCGATTTTTCTGTAGCATATATGGCTGACATAATAAAGTCATGAATATTAATATTAATCTAACCATTAGAAGCTCACCATCGCTGTTCCTTTTGTAATGGAAGGACTTGCATGGAAAAGCAAGTTAAAGCCAGCATTAGATGTTGTCTTCATAATAACCACACACCGAGGTAAAGACCGTTTCAGGTTGGATATTCCACGGATATTCGCCTGTAGTTTTCTTATGTCCACCAACAGCAGTTAGGGACCGTCAACATAGTGGCAAATCAAATTAGTCAAATTTCAATAGCTCTTTAACCATTACTCCTAAAACTTTCAAAACTGGTTCTAGCTAACCCGATGGCATAGACACACATTGCACACACTTTTTGTCGATTTACATCTCACACTATTTGAAATTATTTATTTGAATATTTGAATTTCAATAGCTCATTGGTCACATGACCTACTGACTTCAAACACGGTTCAGAATGTCCACTGACCACCCTTCTATATTGCACACACTTTAGTTTGTCCATTTTTATCTCACATGATTTTACATGAATTTTTTTCAAATTTCAAATTTCAATAGCTCCTTGGTCATGTGACCTACTGACTTCAAAAAAGCTTCAGAATGTCCACTCAGTGGGCCTACACATTGCTCACCCTTTAGTTTGTCCATGTTCATCTGACAAGATTTTACATAAATTTTTCAAAATGTAACATTTCAATAGCTCCTTGGTCATGTAACCTCCTGACTTCAAACAAGGTGCAGAATGTACACTGACTAACCTTCTATATTGCAAACTCTTGTTTGTGTACTGTTAACTCACGCGGTGTAACGTGAGTTAGTCGGGCTGATTGAGGTAGTAAGGACATGTAGATATGGTTAACATGACTGTGCATATATGATGAACAGAGAGTAGCAGTAGCGTAAAAGAGGGGTTGGCGGGTGGTGGGTAGCGGGACATAATGCAGGTAGCCCGGTTAGCCAATGTGCAGGAGCACTGGTTGGTCGGGCCAATTGAGGTAGTATGTACATGAATGTATAGTTAAAGTGACTATGCATATATGATAAACAGAGAGTAGAATCTTTTGAGGATCTCAGGACCAATGCCAAATCTTTTTAGTGTCCTGAGGGGGAATAGGCTTTGTCGTGCCCTCTTCACGGCTGTCTTGGTGCGTTTGGACTATTCTAGTTTGTTGGTGATGTGAACACTAAGGAACTTGAAGCTCTCAACGTGCTCCACAACAACCCCGTCGATGAGAATGGGGCGTGCTCGGTCCTCCTTTTCCTGTAGTCCACAATCATCTCCTTAGTCTTGGTTACGTTGAGGGATAGGTTGTTATTCTGGCAGGCCGGGTGGAAGCCCACTAGGCTATGTAATTTGTTGTCATTATATACAGAAAAATGTATAGGAAGAGTGTTTGGTGTTGCGCAATCAAGTCTATCCTACACAATTGCTCAGTCTCGGCGTCCGATCCGAGGCACAAAAACCTCTCTGTTAAATGTAACAAGGACATACAGTAAATCAAGCAGACAACAACAGATGATCAACATCTTAAAATTGGCTCATTCACCCCCCCCCCTCCTCTCCCCTGTAACTATTCCCCAGGTCGTTGCTGTGAATGAGAATGTGTTCTCAGTCAACTTACCTGGTAAAATAAGGGTTAAATAAATAAATAAAAACATTAATTCGCTAGGGATATTATATCCAATGTGGATCCAGGCATAACAGTCTTCACTGGCGTAACAAATGAGACACCAAAATAGTCTGGACATTCCTCGCGTACACCTTTTTTAACACTTGGGCTGTAGTTGCATCACATGCGGTATCACAACAGCTCTTCTTCACTTGACTGTCATTCACAAAATTCCTTCCTGGATCAGATGATGATGTGTGAAAATATCACAGCGTAATTAAACAGCTTGACACCAAATGTGCATCCAACAAGAATTATGCATAATTATTGAAGAACCACGTTAATGACATTATTGATTTAGGTTTTAAGTATCAAGGTAAGGTTGACTCTTTCAGTTAAAAGCATTCAATTTTGCAATAACTTTTCTGTGCCCAAAACTGTTTTCAGTCCATAACATAAAGAGAAATACCTAGTCTGTTGTACAACTGAAAGCATTCAACTGAAATGTGTCTTCCGCATTTAACCCAACCCTTCTGAATCAGAGAGGTGCGGGGGTTGCCATAATCGACATCCACATCTTTAGCGCCCAGGGAAAAGGGGGTTAACTGCCTTGCTCAGGGGCAGAACAACAGATTTATTACCTTGTCAGCTCGGGGATTCGATCCAGCAACCTTTCGGTTACTGGCCCAGCAACATTTTACATAGTTACACTGTATTTCTGAGCTCTCTATACAAAAAACTATCTGACAGCTAATATATGATATAATGACTATTTACACTGCCATTATTATTTATTTTTTTTACCTTTATTTACAAAGCCAAGTCAGTTAAGAACACATTCTTATTTACAATGGCAGCCTACCCCGGCCAAACCCAGACGACGGTGAGCCAATTGTGCGCCGCCGTATGGGACTCCTAATCACGGCCGGATGTGATGCAGCCTGGATTCGAACCAGGGACTGCAGTGATGCCTCTTGCACTGAGATGCAGTGCCTTAGACTGCTGCGCCACTAAATGCAAGGACAGAAAAGTAATGTTTTATGTCACACGATTTTGGACAAATCAGTCAAGACACCAACCATGAGAAATAGTTAACTCGCAAATTTGATTGAATATAGCTTTGCTCCCCTCTAATATCTTAATGTAATGACATGAAAACATTTGGCAGATTATTATCAATGATTTATCAAGAGCTGTAACACACTGTCCAGCATACGAAATCCTCACTGGTACCCTAGACTATAGAAAGACCTATTCATGTTCTAGAGAGTCTTGACACGTTTCATTGGAACGTTGCAAGAATATTACTGTGTCCAGTTTTATGAAGGTAAGGAGAATATTTCATCATCTGGGCTGGGATGAGGTTTGAGGTTTTACACTGATAGAGACACTCTAGAGTGGGGAAATGACCATGGACCAGCCTCACTCAGAGAGTTATCACAGGCTGATAGGAAATTAGTATGAAGAAGAAAGAATTTTGTTAAAGGCCCAAAGCAGCCGTTTTAATATCAAAATCAAATCATTTCTGGGTACCAAGTAAGTACCTTGCTGTAATATATTTCCATTAGAATGGTTAAAAATAGCTTTTTATCAAAACTATTTCTCAAGCATGACTTTTGCTAGGACTGTCTGGGAGTGGTCTGAGTGGGAGGGGGAAACTAAAAACGAGCTGTTATTGGCAGAGAGGTTTGGAACTCTCCTTGTTATGGTCTATTAAGCAATTTACCGCATGGTTATGTCACCATGGAAAGATGAAACTCCCTCCCAGGAAAACCTGCTGATTAGAAGGTCCTGTGTAGATTATATTTTCAACCAGCAACAATCAGGAAATAACACTGATCAAATGTTTTTACACTTTTACTGTTAGTTTCATCAGCTGTTGTACAATATTATATAAAACACAGAAAAAAAACAGAATTTTGACTGCACTGGGCCTTTAGTTTAAGTATAAAAAATAACACTGCAGTGGTATCCTCTCAAATTGAGTTGGAAGTGAAAGCAATACTAGAAAATCTGAAATGTTTGTCACTAACTCTGTGAACTGTATCATAAATTGATAGTGAAGTGGGTTAGAGGCTACCAACCATAGAATTAGTAATTTAATAGGAACTCTACGCTACCCACTCCACTATGTTCCTCCACATTGACAGACGTAATGCATTTTATTGACAATGTTGCCATGGTAACAAGGGTCACAGTGGGTCCAGACCATGGAATTAGAATGATTCTAATTCTATGATCCTGACTTGGCCGTGGCATCACAGTGGCAGTTGTCATAGTTACCATGGACCATAATCTACCACTGTGGTTTGCAATAGGTGCGGTACAGAGGTCAATCGACCTCGACCAAAACTATCGATTGCCATGGAAACGCTTAGGGAAAAAGGCCGTGGGGCAAAGATCAAAATCTCCTCATTGCCCCCCAGCTACATTTAGGCTATTGTTTGTATGTGTATTTCATACTATGTTGAGATGAAGCTGGTTGAGAGAATGCCAAGAGTGTGCAAAGCTGTCATCAAGGCAAAGGGTGGCTACTTTGAAGAATACAAAATATAAAATATATTTTGATTTGTTTAACACTTTTTTAGTTACTACATGATTCATGTAATTTCATCGTTTTGATGTCTTCACTATTCTACAATGTAAAAAACATGGAATGAGTAGGTGTGTCCAAACTTTTGACTGGTACTGTATATCAGTGAAGGACGGCTCATAATAATGTCTGGAACGGAGTGAAGGGAATGGCATCAAACATATAGAAACCATGTCATTGACGTATTTGATACCATTCCACCGATTCCGCACCAGCCATTACCATGAACCCGTCTGCAATTAAGGTGCCACCAACCTCCTGCGATATATATACACTGCTCAAAAAAATAAAGGGAACACTTAAACAACACAATGTAACTCCAAGTCAATCACACTTCTGTGAAATCAAACTGTCCACTTAGGAAGCAACACTGATTGACAATAAATTTCACATGCTGTTGTGCAAATGGAATAGACAAAAGGTGGAAATTATAGGCAATTAGCAAGACACCCCCCAAAACAGGAGTGATTCTGCAGGTGGTGACCACAGACAACTTCTCAGTTCCTATGCTTCCTGGCTGATGTTTTGGTCACTTTTGAATGCTGGCGGTGCTCTCACTCTAGTGGTAGCATGAGACGGAGTCTACAACCCACACAAGTGGCTCAGGTAGTGCAGTTCATCCAGGATGGCACATCAATGCGAACTGTGGCAAAAAGGTTTGCTGTGTCTGTCAGCGTAGTGTCCAGAGCATGGAGGCCCTACCAGGAGACAGGCCAGTACATCAGGAGACGTGGAGGAGGCCGTAGGAGGGCAACAACCCAGCAGCAGGACCGGTACCTCCGCCTTAGTGCAAGGAGGTGCACTGCCAGAGCCCTGCAAAATGACCTCCAGCAGGCCACAAATGTGCATGTGTCAGCATATGGTCTCACAAGGGGTCTGAGGATCTCATCTCGGTACCTAATGGCAGTCAGGCTACCTCTGGCGAGCACATGGAGGGCTGTGTGGCCCCACAAAGAAATGCCACCCCACACCATGACTGACCCATCGCCAAACCGGTCATGCTGGAGGATGTTGCAGGCAGCAGAACGTTCTCCACGGCGTCTCCAGACTCTGTCACGTCTGTCACATGTGCTCATGTGCTCAGTGTGAACCTGCTTTCATCTGTGAAGAGCACAGGGCGCCAGTGGCGAATTTGCCAATCTTGGTGTTCTCTGGCAAATGCCAAACGTCCTGCACGGTGTTGGGCTGTAAGCACAACCCCCAACTGTGGACGTCGGGCCCTCATACCACCCTCATGGAGTCTGTTTCTGACCGTTTGAGCAGACACATGCACATTTGTGGCCTGCTGGAGGTCATTTTGCAGGGCGCTGGCAGTGCACCTCCTTGCACAAAGGCGGAGGTAGCGGTCCTGCTGCTGGGTTGTTGCCCTCCTACGGCCTCCTCCACGTCTCCTGATGTACTGGCCTGTCTCCTGGTAGCGCTTGCATGCTCTGGACACTACGCTAACAGACACAGCAAACCTTTTTGCCACAGTTCGCATTGATGTGCCATCCTGGATGAACTGCACTACCTGAGCCACTTGTGTGGGTTGTAGACTCCGTCTCATGCTACCACTAGAGTGAGAGCACCGCCAGCATTCAAAAGTGACCAAAACATCAGCCAGGAAGCATAGGAACTGAGAAGTTGTCTGTGGTCACCACCTGCAGAATCACTCCTGTTTTGGGGGTGTCTTGCTAATTGCCTATAATTTCCACCTTTTGTCTATTCCATTTCCACAACAGTATGTGGAATTTATTGTCAATCAGTGTTGCTTCCTAAGTGGACAGTTTGATTTCACAGAAGTGTGATTGACTTGGAGTTACATTGTGTTATTTAAGTGTTCCCTTTATTTTTTTGAGCAGTGTATTTATATATATATATATCAAGCATTTATGAAATGGAATAACAATATAATTTTGTTAATGTAAATGTTAATCATTCTCCATATCAAAATGAATGATAATAATTTACTGACATAGGAAAGGTGCAAGCAGCAATACGGGGTCGTAGCAATAGAAACAGCCGTGGGAATGAAAAGAGCAAAAGCCACAGCTTTGAGCATGCTATCTAAGTTACATCATTCTTTAAAAAAATATTTGTTGTACTTTTTTACACAGTCGCGGCCGGCTGCGACAGAGCCTGGACTCGAACCAGGATCTCTAATGGCACAGCTAGCAACTGCGATGTAGTGCCTTAGGGCCTCCCGAGTGGCGCAGTGGTCTAAGTTACATCATTCTATGTCAATTGGTGAAGTGTTATGTCTATTACATGTTTGCCATAGAGCCACCAATGTGGCCTTGTGCTACCATGCTGGCCTATAGATACTGTGGCCTATGTTAATATAGACTAGAGTTATGGAGAAGAAATTGTGTTTTATTTATGTTTTGACGTTGATTGAAAATTCTCCTAAACCTCAGAAAACTGGACACTGGAATATTCTTGCAACGTTTCAATAAAACTTGTCGAGAACATTTAATATTCCTTTTTTTTTACCCCTTTTTCGTGGTAGCCACAGTCTTGTCTCATCGCTGCAACTCACGTACGGACTCGGGAGAGGCGAAAGTCAAGCTGGTCGCAGCCGGCTGCGCCTGGACTTGAAACCATAATCTCTAAAGGCACAGCTAGCACTGTGATGCAGTGCCTTAGACCACTGCGCCACTCGGGAGGCCAATATGGGATATTCTGAGACCATGGTAACAATGTGGGTACGTTGTGTTTGACATTCAGGGAAGGGAATGTTCTCCTAACTTTAACACCCAAACATGGGAGGTTTTTGCTAACATACATATAATATTCCTAGGAATAACAGAAAAGTGGATACTCTAACATCAGGGGAACATTACAGATAACATTACAAAACTTATTGTTAGCTGGGAATGTCTGTAAAATGGACAACATTCTTGAATAAATGCTTGTGGCTGTTGAGGGGATAGATTTTTAAAACTGTACTTCAGCTATTCACTATTTTCACATTCATATGATGTTCTTCTGTATAGCACTGCATAGTGGAAAGTGATGACAGAGAATTACAAAAAGGCATAATAATGTTATACTTCTTAGAGAGATATACTGCGACCACTATGCTCTCGTTGGCTGGTCCTCACTACATATCTGTCGCCAAACCCACCGGCTCCAGGTCATCTATAAGTCTTTGCTAAGTAAAGCCCCTCCTTATCTCAGCTCACTGGTCACCATAGCAACACCCACCCGTAGCACGTGCTCCAGCAGGTATATTGCACTTGTCATCCCCAAAAGCAGACACTTCCTTTGGCTGCCTTTCCTTCCAGTTCTCTGCTGCCAATGACTGGAACGAATTGCAAAAATCTCTGAAGCTGGAGTCTTATATCTCCCTCTCTAACTTTAAGTATCAGCTGTCAGAGCAGCTTACCGTTCACTGTACCTGTACACAGCCCATCTGTAAACAGCACACCGGACTACCTCATCCACATATTATTACTTACCCTCTTTTGCACCCCAGTTTCTCTACTTGCGCATCATCATCTGCACATACTGTATATCACTCCAGTATTAATGCTAAATTGTAATTATTTTCACCTCTATGCCTATTTATTGCCTACCTCCCTACTCTTCTACATTTGCACACACTGTATATAGATCTTTCTATTTTTATTTTATTTTGTGTTATTGACTGTACGTTTGTTTATGTGTAACTCTGTGTTGTTGTTTTTGTCGCACTGCTTTATCTTGGCCAGGTCGCAGTTGTAAATGAGAACTTGTTCTCAACTGGCCTACCTGGTTAAATAAAGGTTAAATAAATTAATAAAAAATAAAGCCGTCCACCAGAGCTTTATGGGCATTTCTGGTTCGGACAGGGTTTATTTGTTCAAGGCAGAACATTATATATCAAAGTAGTGAATTAACTATCCAAGTCTTCAAGGGCCTCCCGAGTGGCGCAGCGGTCATATTGGCCCAGCATCATCCGGGTTAGGGGAGGGTTTGGCCGGCCGGGATTTCCTTGTCTCATTGTGCTCTAGTGAGTCCTTGTGGCGGGCCCGGCGCCTGCAAGCTGAAATGGTTGTCAGTTGGACGGTGTTTCCTCTGACACATTGTTGCGGCTGGCTTCCGGGTTAAGCAAGCAGTGTGTCAAGAAGCAGTGCGGCTTGGCATTGTTGTGTTTCAGAGGCAGCATGGCTCTCGAACTTCGCCTCTCCTGAGTCCGTAGGGGAGTTGCAGCGATGAAACAAGACTTTAACTACCAATTGGGGAGAAAAAAGGGGTAAAATAATACATACTGTATATATTTTTTGTTTAAGTCTTCAAGTAAATCTCCAAGAGATATGAAGCATCTGAGATATTAATTTATACAGATGGTCAATGCTTGACTTGGCCTGAAATAGGTGCCGGTACTGTTTACATTTAGATGCAGGAGCTCCACAATACTTTTGAGCTAATATCCTATAAAAGGAACAGGAGCTCAAGCAGTAGAACATTTGAGGTGCCGGTACTCGGCTCCGGTGAGGTCCTGCCCAAGTCAAGCGCTGCAGATGGTAGTGATTAACTTGTGCTCAGCTCTTTCTACAACTGTTCCATTTCACGGGCTCTCTTGCAGAAAAACTACTCTGTGCTGTTCCAACATCTGGCGCCATGACAACAAGATCGATTAAGGGTCATCTGTTAATGCTTGGTCAAGCATAAGTCAAAAATAAAGCTGTGTGTTAAAATGTGCATTGTTCATGGTCTGATTCTCGTATGCAGATTACAAGATAAAAAACACCAGCTGGTTCTATGGCAACAGAAAAGTGTTTTCCCACGTGCTGTTTTTGTCATTCTCTACTGTGTCCATATTAATGGCTCAATATCAAGGAAGCACTTGCCACATAATGTGGTGTCCCAGTTAACAATTCTAGAGAGAGAGAACATGTTTGCAATGTTACCCGTAATGTTCACCTAATGTTTGGGTGTTTTAGTTTTCCGTCAGTTAGGGGAACATTCTATGTATGTTAGCAAAAACCTTCCGAGAACCTTTTTAGCATGCTTTGGTGTTAAAGTTAGGAGAACATTTCCTTAATCTTCTAGCTTTCTCTCCTAATGGGCTCGGACACACTAACAAAGGGTGATGCGTAATGATGAAACAATAGATGTTTTTGGGGAGAATGTTTCTGGGACCATATCTTATATTCTGAGAACAATGTTCTGTGTATGTTTGGTTGGACATTGATGGAATATTCTCCTAACTCTCAGAAAACTGGACACATGAATGTTCTTGCAGCATTCCCATGAAACATGTCTAGAAAATGAATATCTTATGTTCTGAGAAAATGGTAAAAGTTCTGTTTGACATGGTCTCTTGGAAACAGTCCTTGCACCTCACTGGAACATTCCAATGAAAACGTTAGGTAATGAGACTCTTAAGGGATTGTTTGCTAATACTTTGAGAACATTTGTTGTTTGTTGTTAGCTGGGGTTACTCGTATCTACCATGCTGGAAAACAATTTAATGCATAACCTAACATCAAAAATAGTGCTGACAGCAAACTACACCAGGCTCCATAAGGCTCAATAAAGAAGCACTGTGGAATGATGATTCACAACAGAGGTTGCCCTCTCCAACGTTAAACCTTGTGTACATTAGACTATTTATTTCATAGCACCATGAGTGTGGCGCATACTGACACAGAGATCAGTGGCTAGTAAATAACTGTATTTCAAACGTCTGTAGCCAAGGCTGTACAAATACAGGTTAAGGCTTTCAAACATTTACTCACCGCCTCCCTTCAGCATCAGGAAATACATAAGCACACAAACAAACATGTTTGCTGTCGTGTGTAATCAGACCGGCAAAAAAAACAGGATACAAGTTAAGAGCAAATATCAGAGTGATCTTACAATGAATGATCAAATGAAGGGATGAAGATATGAATTACTGAACTGAAGTCATGAATAAGTGAATGAATAAACTCTGTATAAACATACAGTAAGTATCAAGTCAATGCTCCTGACAACCACAATCAGACATTTCAATGTACAGTAGGAAGAATGGATTCCTATAGAAAAAGCCCTGCATGTGAGGGGATCCATCTCAATTGTGAAGTGACTCAAGTGGTTCAAGGTCATTATGTGACTCTATCTGAAGACCCCTAACTTTTTTCTAAGTGTATAGTGTTTTTGTGATGAATCAGAAATGGGAAAGGCACTTAACTGACTAAAGGTTCAAGGTAGTGTTATCGATTTTCGTCTGGAAGAAAGCTCCCACTGGGCACACCACGTCATTTCAGCGTGGAAATGTGGTTGAGAAGTTGATCAATGTCACGATCGTGTGGCGGATTGACGGACCAAAATGCAGCAGTTGGAAAATAAGCCATCTTCTTTTATTATAACACGAAGATGAACACGACACAAAAACACTTTAACAAAACAACAAAATAACAAAACGACCGTGAAGCTACAAACGTTGTGCACTTACACACACTGGCTACAAACGTTCTACATAGACAATTACCCACAACCAATGAGAGCCTATGGCTACCCTAAATAAGGCTCCCAATCAGAGACAACCGAAATCAGCTGTCTCTAATTGGGAACTCATTCAGGTAACCATAGACTCTCCTAGACAACTAAACATACATAGACAACACTAGAAACATGTACTCCACCCAAACCCATATACTATACACAACCCCTTTACCATAAACAACACCCAAAACCAACAAAACATAAACATTCCCCATGTCACACCCTGACCTAACTAAAATAATAAAGAAAAACAAAGAATACTAAGGCCAGGGCGTGACATAACCCCCCCCTTGAGGCGCGAACTCCGGGCGCACCATACCCAGTCTAGGGGAGGGTCTGGGTGGGCTCCCCTCCACGGTGGCGGCTCCGGCTCTGGTCGCGGTCCCCACGTCACCACAGTACCTAACCACCTCCTTAACCTCTTCAAAATGACCCCTCTCCACATTAACCCCATTGCATCAAGGGGCAGCTCCGGACTGAGGAATGGCAGCTCCGGACTAAGGGCCAGTACCAGGGTAAGGGGCAGTACCAGGGTAAGGGGCAGTACCAGGGTCAGGGGCAGTACCAGGGTAAGGGGCAGCACCAGGGTAAGGGGCAGCACCAGGGTAAGGGGCAGCACCAGGGTAAGGGGCAGCTCCGGACTGAGGAATGGCAGCTCCGGACTGAGGAATGGCAGCTCCGGACTGAGGGACTGCAGCTCCGGACTGAGGGACGGCCCATGGCTGGCTGACGGATCTGGCTGCTCATGGCTAGCTGACGGATCTGGCTGCTCATGGCTAGCTGACGGATCTGGCTGCTCATGGCTAGCTGACGGATCTGGCTGCTCATGGCTAGCTGACGGATCTGGCTGCTCATGGCTAGCTGACGGATCTGGCTGCTCATGGCTAGCTGACGGATCTGGCTGCTCATGGCTAGCTGACGGATCTGGCTGCTCATGGCTAGCTGACGGATCTGGCTGCTCATGGCTAGCTGACGGATCTGGCTGCTCATGGCTAGCTGACGGATCTGGCTGCTCATGGCTGGCTGACTGATCTGGCTGCTCCTGTCTGGTTGGCGGCTCTGGCAGATCCTGTCTGGTTGGCGGCTCTGGCAGATCCTGTCTGGTTGGCGGCTCTGGCAGATCCTGTCTGACGGACGGCTCTAGCGGCTCCTGTCTGGCTGGCGGCTCTAGCGGCTCCTGTCTGGCGGACGGCTCAGTGGGCTCATGGCAGACGGGCGGCTTTGCAGGCTCATGGCAGACGGGCGGCTTTGCAGGCTCATTGCAGACGGATGGCTCAGATGGCGCTGGGGAGACGGATGGCTCAGATGGCGCTGGGGAGACGGATGGCTCAGATGGCGCTGGGGAGACGAGCAGTTCAGTCATCGCTGTGCAGACGGCAGACTCCTGCCGGCTGAGGCGCACTGTAGGCCTGGTGCGTGGTGCCGGGACTGGTGGCACCGGGCTGGGGACACGCATCTCAGGGCTAGTGCGGGGAGCAGCAACAGGATGCACAGGACTCTGGAGACGCACAAGAGGCTTAGTGCGTGGTGCCGGAATTGGTGATACCGGGCTGGAGACACGCACCATAGGACGAGTGCGTGGAGGAGGAACAGGACTCTGGAGACACACTGGAAGCCTGTTACGTGGTGTAGGCACTGGTGGCACTGAACTGGGGCGGGAAGGTGGCGCCGGAAATACCGGACCGTGCAGGCGTATTGGCTCCCTTGAGCATTGAGCCTGACCAACCTTACCTGGTTGAATGCTCCCCGTTGCCCGACCAGTGGGGGGAGGTGGAAAAACCCGCACCGGGCTATGTAGGCGAACCGGGGACACCATGCGTAAGGCTGGTGCCATGTAAACCGGCCCGAGGAGACGCACTGGTGGCCAGATATGTAGGGCCGGCTTCATGACATCCGGCTCAATACTCAATCTAGCCCTGCCAGTGCGGGGAGGTGGAATAACCCGCACCGGGCTATGCACACGTACAGGAGACACCGTGCGCTCTACTGCGTAACACGGTGTCTGCCCGTACTCTCGCTCTCCACGGTAATTACAGGGAGTAGGCGCAGGTTTCCTACCTGACTTCGCCACTCTCCCTTTAAGCCCCCCCCCCAAAGAAATTTTTGGGGTTTTCCCACAGGCTTCCTACCGCTTCATCGTGCTGCCTCCATTCGCCGGTATCCCTCCTCGCACTGCGCCAGAGAATCCCAGGCGGGCTCCGGCACTCTCCCTGGGTTGATCGCCCACCTGTCGATCTCCTCCCACGTAGTGTAACCCAGATCCTTTGTAGGTTCCTTTTCCTGCCTCCGAGCTAGCTCCTCATATCGCCGCCTCTCTGCTTTCGCTGCCTCCAGCTCAGCTTTGGGGCGTTTATATTCTCCTGGTACCTCCCGGTCTAAAATTTCCTCCCATGTCCATAAATCCTTGTATTGCTCCTGTTGCCGCTGGTCATGCCGCTTGGTCCTATGGTGGGTAATTCTGTCACGATCGTGTGGCGGATTGACGGACCAAAATGCAGCAGTTGGAAAATAAGCCATCTTCTTTTATTATAACACGAAGATGAACACGACACAAAAACACTTTAACAAAACAACAAAATAACAAAACGACCGTGAAGCTACAAACGTTGTGCACTTACACACACTGGCTACAAACGTTCTACATAGACAATTACCCACAACCAATGAGAGCCTATGGCTACCCTAAATAAGGCTCCCAATCAGAGACAACCGAAATCAGCTGTCTCTAATTGGGAACTCATTCAGGTAACCATAGACTCTCCTAGACAACTAAACATACATAGACAACACTAGAAACATGTACTCCACCCAAACCCATATACTATACACAACCCCTTTACCATAAACAACACCCAAAACCAACAAAACATAAACATTCCCCATGTCACACCCTGACCTAACTAAAATAATAAAGAAAAACAAAGAATACTAAGGCCAGGGCGTGACAATCAATGAGATTTCAACATTTAATCACCCACTCAAAAAGACAGCCAGAAGGTTGCTGAATTCCCAATGTGTTTTCACTATGCTTTCAACAATCTAAAAGCACAACCAAAATGTCAACCAACCAAACATTGTCTGATGTTTGGTTTAGTTGTCATCTAAACGTGTTATCACTGCACATTCAACCATTTAAAAAGAAAAGAAAGTTCAAATGGGAATACAATGTCAGATATTTTGGATTTATACAAGAACTTAATGTGTTATCACTGTACTTTATCTAATAGCACAACTAAATTACCTGGATTGTATACTGAACAAAAATACAGTGCATTCGGAAAGGATTCAGACCCCGTGACTTTTTCCACATTTTGTTACGTTACATCCGTATTCAAAAATGGATTAAATAGTTTTTTTGATCAATCTACACACATACTCCATAATGACAAAGGAACAATACTTCTTTTGAAATTTTTGCAACTTTGTAAAAAAACAACAACTGAACTATCAGATTTACATAAGTATTCAAACCGTTCACTCAGTACTATGTTGAAGCACCTTGGCAGCGACTACAGCCTTGAGTCGTCTACTGTATGATGCTACAAGCTTGGAACACCTGTACTTGGGGAGTTTCTCCCATTCTTCTCTGCAGATCCTCTCAAACTCTGTCAGGTTGGATAGCTGCACAGCTATTTTCAGGTCTCTCCAGAGATGTTCGATCGGGTTCAAGTCCGGGCTCTGGTTGGGCCACTCAAGGACATTCAGAGACTTGTCCCGAAGCCACTCCTGCATTGTCTTGGCTGTGTGTTTAGGGTCTTTGTCCTGTTGGAAGGTGAAACTTCGCCCCAGTCTGAGGTCCTGAGCACTCTGGAGCATGTTTTCATCAAGGATCTCTCTGTACTTTGCTCCGTTCATCTTTCCCTCTATCCTGACTAGTTTCCCAGTCCCTGCTGCTGGAAAACATCCCCACAGCATGATGCTGGCACCACCACACTTCAGCGTAGGGAAGATGCCAGATTTCATCCAGACGTGACGCTTGGCATTCATGCCAAAGAGTTCAATCTTGGTTTTATCAGACCAGAGAATCTTGTTTCTCACTGTCTGAGAGTCTGTGCCTCAACCCAATTCTGTCTCAGAGCTCTACTGACAATTCCTTTGACCTCATGACTTGGATTTTGCACTGACATGCACTGACACCTGTGGGACCTTATATAGATAGGCGTGTGCCTTTCCAAATCATGTCCAATGAATTGAATTTACCACAGGTGGACTCCAATCAAGTTGTAGAAACATCTCAAGGATGATCACTGGAAACAGGATACACCTGAGCTCAATTTCAAGTCTCATAGCAAAGGACCTGAATACTTACGTAAATAAGGTGTTTATGTTTTTTATTTTCAATGCATTTCCAAGGATAAAAAAAACAGCTGTTTTGTGTTGTCATTATGGGATATTGTGCTTAGATTGATGAGGACATTTTTTTATTTAATCCATTTTAGAATAAGGCTGTAACTTAACAAAATGTGGAAAATGTTAAGGGGTCTGAATACTTTCTGAATGCACTGTATAAACGCAACATGTAAAATGTTGGTGCCATGTTTCATGAGCTGAAATAAAATATACCAGAAATGTTCCATATGCACAAAAAGTGCACAAATTTGATTACATCCCTGTTAGTGAGCATTTCTTCTTTGTCAAGATAATTCATCCACCTGATAGGTGTGGCATATCAAGAAGCTGATTAAACAGCATGATCATTACACAGGTGCACATTGTGCTGGGGACAAAAAAAGGCCACTAAAATCTGCAGTTTTGTCACACAACACAATGCCACAGGAGCGTGCAATTGGCATGCTAACTACAGGAATGTCCACCATTGCTGTTGCAAGATAATTTAATGTTAATTTCTCTACCATAGGCCACCTCCAACGTTGTTTGAGAGAATTTGGCATTGGCATGCTGACTTCAGGAATGTCCACCATTGCTGTTGCAAGATAATTTAATGTTCATTTCTCTACCATAAGCCACCTCTAACGTTGTTTTGGAGAATTTGGCAGTACGTCCAACTGGCCTCTCAACCGCAGTCCACGTGTAACCACGCCAGCGCAGGACCTCCACATCCGGCATCTTCCCCTGTGGTATCGTCTGAGACCAGTCACCCAGACAGCTGATGAAACTGTGGGTTTGCACAACCAAAGAATTTCTGCACAAGCTGTCTGAACTTCCCTGAGATGGTTTATTCTGCTCATCCTCACCAGGGTCTTAACCCGACTGCAGTTCGGTGTCGTAACCGACTTCAGTGGGCTAATTCTCACCCTCGATGGTCACTGGCATGCTCGAGAAGTGTGCTCTTCACGAATAAATCCCGGTTTCAACTGTACCGGGCAGTTGGCAGACAGCATGTATGGCGTTGTGTGAGCGAGTGGTTTGCTGATGTCAACGTTGTGCCCCATGGTGGCGGTGGGGTTTTGGTATGGGCCAGCATAAGCTACGGACAACAAACACAATTACATTTTATTGAATTTGAATGCACAGCGATACCGTGACAAGATCCTCAGGCCCATTGTCATGCAATTAATCCGCCGCCATCACCTCATATTTCCGCATGATAATGCACGGCCCAATTTCGCAAGGATCTGTACACAATTCCTGGAAGCTGACAATGTCTCAATTCTTCCATGGCCTGCATACTCACCAGACATGTCACCCATTGAGCATGTTTGGGATGCTCTGGATCGAGGATGCTCTGGATCGACAAGTACGACAGCAGTTCCCGCCAATATCCAGACACTTCGCACACAATGCACTGTATTCTTTTAAGGTATATGTCACCAACAGATGCATATCTGTATTCCCAGTCATGTGAAATCCATAGATTTGGGCCTAAAGAATTTATTTCAATTGACTGATTTCCTTATATGAACCGTAACTCTGTAAAATCTTTTAAATTGTTGCATGTTGCGTTTATATTTTTGTTCAGTATAGTTGAGATTACATTAAAAGTACATAGAGCAAGTGATCAATGTTGTTCGAGATTCTGCACAGATATTTATATTGTGAAGATTTCCAAAGACCTGTAACCTTTGCATGCTATCTTGAACATGCACGCCTTCTATGACTATATAAAAACACTTTACTAGTTACAGTGACCTCAAAATGTGGCCATGGATGAGTTACTAATTTTAAGGTTGAATAGAAACTGATACATTCGTTTGTAAGATAGCCATAGGCTATTTAGTGTATTGCAAAAGTCATATAAAATTGTGTTAGGTTGACAATGCAACAAAATATCAACAGTTAAAGAAGATGTAGCTAATGGTTGGATAGTTTCATCCAAGCCACTGGCTTAATAACTTTTATAACTTACATTTTTGGTTTAGTTGGAGACGCGAATCAATCATATAATTTGTTAACTTGTCGACAAGTTAATTCTTGCGAATATAGGGGGTGCTGTTTCGACTTAGCATAAATTGGTCTCCAGATTAAACTGCCTAGTACTCAATTCTTGCTCGTACAATATGCATATTATTATTATTATTGGATAGAAAACACTCTCTAGTTTCTATAGCCGTTGGAATTATGTCTCTGAGTGAAACAGAACTCCTTCTACAGCACTTTCATGACAGGGAGTGAGATTTCAGAAATCTTGGCCCCTGTTCCCAGGTCAGTTGTAATGTCCCTGTGAATGCTATGGGGATACAAACACTGCCTGCGTCTTCCTCTAGATGACAGTAAGTGGTGACAATTTGAATGGAGTCGATTGCGCAATCAGGGCCTGTATAAAAGACCAATGACCGGAAGTACATTTCTTTTCGTCTCTACGCCTGACGCACGATGGACGTCGGACTGGCCTCCTTCCAAGCTGTTGTTTAGCCAGTAATATATCTCTGGTCATGTTTTACTTGTTATAGGTGTTAAAAACATCATAAGGTAGTTAATTTAAACCGTTTTATAGCAATTTATATCCGTTTAGTGAGATTTTATGGCATAAAATGTGACGCACTTCGAATAGCTGGGCACTTTTCTAGTACATGCTGAATGTTAGTGGCCATTTCGACGGGACAAGAGGACATCTTTCGACCAAAAGACGATTAGACCGGAGAAAGGATTCATTGCCCAAGATTCTGATGGCAGTTCAGCTAATAGTAAGAACTATTTATGATGATAAATCGTTGTTCTGTCGAAAAATGTTAAACGCATATGCCGCCATTTTCTTTGGGGTAGCTTTGCTTTGGCGCACCCTGTATTGAACAGTAAGGATAATTTAAAAAATGTAATTCAGCGATTGCATTAAGAACTAAATTGTCTTTCAATCGCTGTCTACCCTGTATTTTTTTTGTCAAGTTTATGAGTATTTATGCATTAGACTAGATCACTGTCCAATATGGCGCCCGATATTTTCTGACCAGCTTGGCTACTTTTCTCATTGTATAACCACGATTTTGGTGGCTAAATATGCACATTTTCGAACAAACTCTATATGTATGTTGTAATATGATGTTACAGGAGTGTCATCTGAAGAATTCTGAGAAGTTTAGTGAAAAAATGAATACATTTTGGTGGTGATAATGCTATCGCTCTTTTTGTCGTGAATCAATGCTGGGGTAATGTTTGCACATGTGGTATGCTAATATAACGATTTATTGTGTTTTCGCTGTAAGACACTTAGAAAATCTGAAATATTGTCTGGATTCACAGGATCTGTGTCTTTCAATTAGTGTACGCTGTGTATTTTTAAGAAATGTTTTATGATTAGTAATTAGGTAATACACGTTGCTCTCTGTATTTATTCTAGTCGAGTTGTGATGGTGGGTGCAATTGTAAACTATGATTTCTACCTGAAATATGCACATTTTTCTAACAAAACCTATCCTATACAATAAATATGTTATCAGACTGTCATCTGATGAGGTTTTTTCTTGGTTAGTGGCTATCAATATCTTTATTTGGCCGAATTGGTGAAAGTTACTGGTGGTGAGAAAAAATGGTGGACAAAGAAAAATGGTGTCTTTTGCTAACGTGGTTAGCTAATAGATTTACATATTGTGTCTTCCCTGTAAAACATTTTACAAATCAGAAATGATTGCTGGATTCACAAGAAGTGGATCTTTCATCTGGTGTCTTGGACTTGTGATTGAATGATATTTAGATGCTACTATTTACTTGTGACGCTATGCTAGCTATGCTATTCAGCTTTTTTACTGGTGGGGGAGGTGGGGGTGCTCCCGGATCCGGGTTTCTGAGTCGGTAGAAGTTAAGGAAATGTACTGTATTGCAAAAGTAATATTGGACCAAATATCAACATTTGAAGGAGATGTACAGCGCCAGTCAAAAGTTTGGACACCTACTCATTCAAGGGATTTTCTTTATTTTTACTATTTTATACAATGTAGAATAATAGTGAAGACATCAAAACTATGAAATAACACATATGGAATCATGTAGTAACCAAAAAAGTGTTAACCTGTCTAGGATGAGGGTGCCGCTAGCGGCACTCCCCCCCCACCCCCACTGAAAAACCAGTGCCGCGAAATTCAAAAAAAATATTTTTTAAATATTTAACTTTCACACATTAAAGTCCAATACAGCTAATGAAAGACACAGATCTTGTGAATCCAGTCAACATGTCCGATTTTTAAAATGTTTTACAGGGAAGACACAATATGTAAAGATATACATCTATTACCTAAAAACACATTAGCATAATCCACCATCTTTTATTTGTCCACCAACACCAGTAGCTATCACCAATTCGGCTAAACTAAGATATTTATAGCCCCTAACCAACAAAAAAACTCATCAGATGACAGTCTGATAACATATTTATGGTATGGGATAGGTTTTGTTAGAAAAAAGTGCATATTTCAGGTAGATGGCATAGGTTACAATTGCACCCACCGTCACAAATGGACTAGAATAACTACATAGAGCAACGTGTTTATCTACTTACTAATCATCAAACATTTCGTAAAAATACACAGCATACACTAATCGAAAGACACAGATCCTGTGAATACAGACAATATTTCAGATTTTCTAAGTGTCTTACAGCGAAAACACAATAAATCGTTATATTAGCATAGCACATAGCACATAGCAGCCCAGCATTGATTCTAGCCAAAGTGAGCGATAACGTCAACATCGCCAAAATATATTAATTTTTTCACTAACCTTCTCAGAATTCTTCAGATGACACTCCTGTAACATCATATTACACAATCCATATAGAGTTTGATCGAAAATGTTTATATTTAGCCACCAAAATCATGGTTAGACAATATGAAATGTAGCCCAGCTGGTGAGAAAATGTCCGTGCGCCATATTAGACAGTGATCTACTCTTATACATAAATACTCATAAACGTGACTAAAAAATATACGGTGGACAGGGATTGATAGACAATTTAATTCTTAATACAATCGCGGAATTACATTTTTTAAATTATCCTTACTTTTCAATACAGTTTTCGCCAAGCGAAGCTACGTCAAAAAACATGGCGTCCTAAGCCACTAACATTTTTCGACAGAAACACGATTTATCATAATAAAAATGTCCTACTTTGAGCTGTTCTTCCATCAGTATCTTGGGCAAAGGATCCTTTCTTGGGTCTAATCGTCTTTTGGTGGAAAGCTGTCCTCTTGCCATGTGGAAATGCCAACTGCGTTCGGGATGAACTGGAAGCGTGCCCAGCAATTCACAGCGTTTCAGAAATAAATGTCCCAAAATCGCACTAAACGGATATAAATTGCTATAAAACGCTTTAAATTAACTACCTTATGATGTTTTTAACTCCCATAACGAGTAGAAACATGACCAGAGTAATATTACTCCCTCCACTAATGCTTGGAACAAGTGCGGGTCGATGTCCTCCAGGCGCATTACGCAGCAAGAAAAGAGTTCCTAGCTACAGGGTTTTTTAATTTGTAGTGCCTGTGAACGCGCAATCGACCCCATTCAAATCGTCATCACGTAAAGGCATCCAGGGGAAGACGTAAGCAGTGTCCGTATACTCATAGCAATAACTGCGGCCTTTTAACTGACTCCAGATCAGGGGCCAACATTTCTGAAATCTGACTCCATGTCAGGGAAATTGCTGTAGAATGGGTTCTGTTCCACTTAGAGACAAAATTTCAACTCCTATAGAAACTATAGACTGTTTTCTATCCAATAATAATAATAATATGCATATTGTACGATCAAGAATTTTGTGGGAAGCCGTTTCAAAAATTACACGATTAGCATAAATAGTGACAACAGCGCCCCCATCCTCAACAGGTTTTAAATAAATCTAAATATATTTTGTATTCTTCAAAGTAGCCACCCTTTCCCTTGATGACAGCTTTGCACACTCTTGGCATTCTCCCAACCAGCTTCATGGGGTAGTCACCTGGAATACATTTCAATTAACAGGTGTGCCTTGTTAAAAGTTAATTTGTGGAATTGATTTACTTATTAATACGTTTAAGCCAATCAGTTGTGTTGTGACAAGGTAGGGGTGGTATACAGAAGATAGCCCTATTTGGTAAAAAAAAACAAGTTATGTTATGGTAAGAACAGCTCAAATAAGCAAAGACAAACGACAGTCCATCATTACTTTAAGATAAGAAGGTCAGTCATTCTGGAAGATTTCAAGAACTTTGAAAGTTTCTTCAAGTGCAGCAACAAAACCATCAAGTGCTATGATGAAACTGGCTTTCATGAGGACCGCCACAGGAAAGGAAGACACAGAGGATACGTTCATTAGAGTTAACTGCACCTCCGATTGCAGCCCAAATAAATGCTTCACAGAGTGCAAGTAACAGACACATTTCAAAATCAACTGTTCAGAGGAGACTGTGTGAATCAGGCCTTCATGGTCAAGTTGCTGCAAAGAAACTACTACTAAAGGACACCAATAAGAAGAAGAGACTTGCTTGGGCCAAGAAACACGAGCAATGGACATTGGACCGGTGGAAATCTGTCCATTGGTCTGATGAGTCAAATTTGAGATTTTTGGTTCCAACCGTCGTGTCTTTGTGAGATGATCTCCGCATGTGTGGTTTCCACCGTGAAGCATGCAGGAGGGGGTGTGATGGTGTGGGGGTGCTTTGCTGGTGACACTGTCAGTGATTTATTTAGAATTCAAGGGACACTCAACCAGCATGGCTACTAATGCATTCTGCAGTGATACGCCATCCCATCTGGTTTGCGCTTAGCGGGACTATCATTTGTTTTTCAAATGGACAATGACCCAACACACCTCCGGGCTGTGTAAGGGCTATTTGACCAAGAAGGAGATTGATGGAGTGCTGCATCAGATGACATGGCCTCCACAACCACTCTCCATTTCAACCTAAAATCAAAGTTAAAGAATAGGACAAAATGAAATAAAACTTTAAATGCACTTCAACTAAAGTTTGATTTGATTTAGTGCGATTCTTTAACTTCGATTTTTGGTTGAAATGGAGACGTGAATCCAACATATTCCAATTCTTAATTTGTAGACAAACTGGAATTAAAGTCAGACTAAGTTCAACATAACCTGAACATAAAATTTGACATTAAACAAAGCTTGCAACCCTAGGCCTTTAGTATTGTACATTTTCTTGTAGAACACTAGGCTGAATTGAAACAATAGCGGTTGATGACTTTGCAAATGCTATATAGGCCTAAATAGTACCGTTGACGATATTGGACTTATAGAGAGTATCGTTACATTTAATTTGCTCTGTTAAACCTACACTTTGAAATGACTTCGATAGTAACAGTAAATGTTTTTAGATATTAAGAGATCTCTCAATAATCATTCTCACAATACCACATTTGTAGTAATCAGTGACAAATATCAAAACCCTGGATGGGAGAGCAAATGGATAGCTGTAGATGCATAAACTCTCATAGGAGGTGCTGCCCAGCCTGTTTTTTTATTTTTTATTGTTATTTTATTTAACGAGGCAAGTAAGTTAAGAATATATTCTTATTTACAATGACGGCCTAGGAACAGTTCAGGGGCAGAACAACACATTTTTACCATGTCAGCTCGGGATTCAAACCAGTAACCTTTCGGTTACCGGCCCAACGCTCTAACCACTAGGCTACCTGCCGCCCCAAGTGGATATAATGTTGAAGATCTGACGTTGTTTCATAGGTACAAAATTGGTTACCACGATAACATAATTCTATAGTTGAAATTTCACCCTCAATACAACAGTGATGACTTTTAACAAATCCGATGTGATTTCCACATACAGTAGAGTCCACGGCACAATACGCTGACCAATTACGTTGAAACAATGTTGATTCAACCAGTTTGTGCCCAGCGGGCTAGGTGTATAGGACTGAACACTTTCCTCATTCAAGTATGTAATCATATTCGCAGGATACTTTGCGTGGTTATGAATACGAATGCAGAACCTAAATAACTTTTCTATAGAACTGCTCCGGGTAAAATGGAAGAACAATATCACTTCCACTGCTAATCAAATATTCATAGACCCAGATTTGACTGCTCCTTCATTCGATCTAACTGTCACTCCACACTTGGCGGATGGTGGATTCAAAAGAGAAGCTGAAAGAAAGTGAGGCATTATGTCAGGAGAGAAGGAGAGAGAGAGAGTGAGAGAGAGAAATAGGTGAATTGGTAGAAAAAAATATAGATTTGAGGTCCTGCAGCTACTTAGAGAGAAAGTAACCGAAAGTGATAGAAGTAAAATTAGACTCGAGTCTCTCCAGATACTCAGCTGGGAAACATAGAAAATAAGAAAAAAGAGAGATGATTTAAGTCATCCATCTGCTTTGAGCGTGCCAACTGATTAACACAGCTCTGATACCAAGAGAGACAGGGCCCACATCACATAGTGAAGGAGGAGGGAAGAGACTGGACTCAAAGTTGGTGTACTGGTAACTAGTTGCAACTTCCTCAGCCAAAATCTGAAATATTGTTTTTAATTATTATAATTTTACCCCTTTTTCGTGATATCTAATTGGTAGTTAAAGTCTTCGCCCATCGCTGCAACCCCCGTACGGCCCCGGGAGAGTCGAAGGTCAAGCGCCATGCGTCCTCCGAAACACGACCCTGCTAAGCCGCACTGCTTCTTGACACACTGCTCGCTTAATCCGGTAGCCAGCCGCACCAATGTGTCAGAGGAAACACTGTCCAACTGCCGATCGTGTCAGCGTGCATGTGCCCGGCCCGCCACAGGAGTCGCTAGAGCACGATGGGACAAGGAAATCCTCCCGGCCAAACCCTCCCCTAACCCGGATGACGCTGGGCCAATTGTGAGCTGCCTCATGGGTCTCCCGGTCGCGGCCGGCTGTGACACAGCCTGGTCTCGAACCCAGATCTGTAGTGATGCCTCTAGAACTGCGATGTAGTGCCTTAGACCACTGCGCTACTCGGGAGGCCAGCATTTGAAATTTGATGTGGAATCTTTTAATCTTGTATCACTTTTATACAGCACTGCCACTGCTGACTGTTGTGGACTCATCATGTCAATGTTATATTTGTATCTATCCCAGTTAGGGCCCAGATAGAGTATCATACACATAAAACATCACGCAGGTCCTGAGCTGCCTCTGATTGCATCATTCCTCAACTGTTATTATTATGCAGAGAGAGAACAGGCCCGAGGGTTTTACACCCTTCAACATGAGCCTGTTTGTGTTCCTCTGAGTGTCTCCTTCCTCTCTTCTCTGTGATGGCTCTGCTGTCACACTGAGCCCACTGCTCATCTCACACCTAAACGCAGCAACACTGTGCGCAAGCCATCCGTCCCGGGACGCCAGCAGCAACATTACACAATCACAAAGCATAGAGTTTGGCCTCAGATGGTTTTATTTAGGGTTACATCAACAATGGAGAGAGTTAAGGTATGTATTGCCGAGAACTTGGGACACACAAGCACGCACAGTGCATTCCGAAAGTGTTTTTTTCACATTTTGTTACGTTACAGCCTTATTCTAAAATCTATAAAATATTTTTTTTACACACAATCTACACACAATACCCAAAAAGACAAAGCGAAAGAAGTTTTGATTTTTTTTTTTTGCAAATGCATAAAAAAATATCTATATATATATATTTACGCAAGTATTCAGACACTTTGCTATGAGACTCAAAATAGAGCTCACGTGCATCCTGTTTCCATTGACCATCCTTGAGATGTTTCTACAACTTGAATAGAGTCCACCGGTGGTAAATTCAATTGATTGGACATGATTTGGAAAGGCACACACCTGTCTATATAAGGTTCCACAGTTGACAGTGTATGTCAGAGCAAAATCCAAGCCATGAGGTCAAAGGAATTGTCTGTAGAGCTCCGAGACTGGATTGTGTCGAGGCTCAGTTCCGGGGAAAGATACCAACAAATTCTGTAGCATTGAAGGTCCCCAAGAACACAGTGGCCTCCATCATTCTTAAATGGCAGAAGTTTGGAACCAACAAGACTCTTCCTAGAGCTGGCCGCCTGGCCAAACTGAGCAATCGGGAGAAGGGCCTTGGTCAGGTAGGTGACCAAGAATCACTCTGACAGAGCTCCAAAGTTCCTCTGTGGAGATGGGAGAACCTTCCAGAAGGACAACCATCTCTGCTGCACTCCACCAATCAGACCTTTATGGTGGCCAGACGGAAGCCACTCCTCAGTAAAAGACACATGACAGCCCACTTGGAGTTTCCCAAAAGGCACCTAAAGGACACTCAGACCATGAGAAACAAGATTCTCTGGTCTGATGAAACCAAGATTGAACTCTTTGGCCTGAATGCCAAGCGTCACGTCTGCAGGAAACCAGGCACCACTCATCACCTGGCCAATACCATCCTTATGGTGAAGCATGGTGGTGGCAGCATCATGCTGTGGGGATGTTTTTCAGCAGCAGGGACTGGGAGACTAGTCAGGATCGAGGGAAAGATGAAAGGAGCGAAGTACAGAAAGATCCTTGATGAAAACCTGCTCCAGAGCGCTCAGGACCTCAGACTGGGGCGAAGGTTCACCTTCCAACAGGACAACGACCCTACGCACACAGCCAAGACAATGCAGGATTGGCTTCGGGACAAGTTTCTGAATGTCCTTGAATGGCCCAGCCAGAGCCCGGACTTGAACCCCATCGAACATCTCTGGAGAAACCTGAAAATAGCTGTGCAGCAACGCTTCCCATCCAACCTGACAGAGGTTGAAAGGATCTGCAGTGAAGAATGGGAAAAACTCCCCAAATACAGGTGTGTCAAGCTTGTAGCGTCATACCCAAGAATACTTGAGTTTGTAATCTCTGCCAAAGGTGCTGCCACAAAGTACTGAGTAAAGGGTCTGAATACTTATGTAAATGTGATATCAACAAAAAAAAATTATATATATATACACATTTCTAAAAACCTGTTTTTGCTTCGTCATTATGGGGTATTGTGTGTAGATTGATGAGAAAGAACAACAACATTTAACCATTTTAGAATTAGGCTGTAACGTAACAAAATGCTGAAAAAGTCAATGGGTCTGAATACTTACCGAATGCACAGTACATTCGCACATGCACACACATACGCACACGCACACACACACACTCACATGCACACACGACTGCTCTTAGGCACATAAATTAACATCAACTACTCTTTAATCGTCTCTTCTACTTAGCTCGTTTCAACAGTCATACATATGAGCAAGTCTGTCAACAATAATGTGACAGTCTAACCAGCCTCTTCCTTTGACCAGCTTGTGATGGCAGGTGAAGTCCCAGCAGCCAATTGCCTCCTGGCAAACGGTGCCTTAAAAGTAATTCCTTCCCTGTGAGGAGAAAGAATTCCATGACTATATCAAACGTTTCTAGTGAGGTGAAATTCATAAAATAGCAGGTGTCAAGACCTCCATTCTGCTAGACTTATTGTAAGTTAATTTCTGAACCCCGTTTGTTAGGAACAGCAGTCAATCTGTCAGCCTCTATCAGAGTATAATTATTAAAATAAAGACAGCCATTGCAGACATTGTCCACCTGCAATTAAGCTTGTTACCTCTGAGGTCAAATTGAATGGGAGTGTATCAGATAAATGACAGCCATGTAAAATGTAAGCAACCATGTCAGAGCCTTCAGTTAGTGGTACATCACAGCTCTCCCTAGAGGTGAAACCTGACATTACTACGAAATCCCTCTCCAATGATTTGACTTTCAGTCAAATGGCACTGCATTTGGCACTGTGTTGGAAAATTCTGCATGAAATATAGACGCATTTTGTCACCACTTTCAGCTCTACTTAAGAAATCCTGGATTCATATCAAATGAGTTTGTCCCTATATCAAAACACAACGGGCCGCATTACTTTATTATGATGTATTCCAAACTACAGAGAAATTGCAGCAGGGTACGAGGTGAATGTGTAAAACCCGGGAGAGGAGTAGAGAGGAACGGGTAGAGTGAAAATAAGGATAGGTCATCATGATGTAGAGTGGAAGCGGTACAAAAACATATGCATGGTTTTCCCTCTCAACACATTACTGATGTGTATCACAAGGAGAACAGAGTTTCTTTAGTCATTGCTCCAATCGAAAAGGATGTACAGGAACTGACCACTTTTCTCCAAAACACACGCTGCCAGCGCTTTTCATCTCTGTCTTCTCTCTTCCTCTCAGCCGCTGGGTAGGAAGGATAAGTGACATGTGGCAGGCAGACACTAACAACCTCATGTTCTGCTGTAAGGGGAATTGTTCCATTACAGAGACTGTCAGGGGGAGACGGGGTGTGTGTGTGATATGTGTGTTTGTGTGTGTGACTGTGTGTACGCTCCTGTGTGTAGAGGAGCAACGGCTTTCCCAAAATCAACTCCCTCTTTACCTCAGCAGCTTCCCTCATTGGCAACATTGGCCAAATTCAGTCTGCGATTGGAACTGAGATAAGCCTGCGATATTAAGTCTGAGCGTTTGCTTTAACACAGAAGAAACAAAGGGGCATTTTGTCTCAGGTACAACCCTGTCACCCAAGCAAAAGGATACAAGATCTCTCACGTTACCTCAGGTAGCCTGTGATATCATAACAGGTTGTCTGTTCTATTTGAGGAACCAGGCACTTCCCAGGCCTGTGGGGCTATGGGTAAAACCCTTGTTAATAATTCAGATATTCAAAGTGAGTTCTCAGTGGTACACTCACTCAGGTCACCCCCACCGTCACAACACAGTAATAAAGGGTGTCCTTCACTTGATGAATTGCTGCAATCTTCGGAGCCGTCCAGGTATTGAAAATGTAAATATGGTCCACAACACTATGAATATTAAAGAGGATAAGACTGTGGAACCCTTATATTGAAGTCCAATGTAGCTGCATGTATTTTTCCAATGCAAATTAATGTTTAAATCCGTGTCTGCTTTCTTTCCCTAAAACTCATGTTATTTTGTAATGAAGAAGTCCAATACTAGAATACTTCATTCAACACTTCACAATCAACTCATCCACAACATGGCTAGGTGAGCTACAGATGTTTAGGACGTGGGCCGATCTTGCATCTCTGCAGGCCCATGGGGGCCTCATATTCCTCAGAAACATCACAGTGACTACCAGGCTGGTCAAACTCAACAGCCCTGTCCTTCATTGACCTTTAGTTTCCAGGCAGGACACTAACCTCTCCAAATAGCAGGCTGGGAGTGTGATGCATTCTGATGGCACACAGATTGAATGCTTCATGGGTGCTGCTGCTCTGTGCCACACCGTGCTGCTCTATGCAACACCGTGCTGCTCTGTGCCAAACCGTGCTGCTCTATGCCACACCGTGCTGCTCTATGCCACACCGTGCTGCTCTGTGCCACACCGTGCTGCTCTATGCCACACATTTACATTACATTTAAGTCATTTAGCAGACGCTCTTATCCAGAGCGACACCGTGCTGCTCTGCGCTGCAGCCATCGTCTCATTTCACCCTGAGAGAACGTGCTCAGAGGAACAGGTCCTGCTAACTGCAGTGTGAGATTCCTCAATAGCCAGTCTCATTTAGACAAGAGACCCAGGGGCTGAATGCTATGTACAGTGAGGGGAAATTGGGCTGAGCAGAAACAGTCCATGGTACAGGTACTACAATGCCATCAAGAGCCACAGGAATACTGCTGTTAACATGTGCACTGGTTTGCATGTACACGCCCCTGAACATGATCAATGACATCTACAAAGACAAAAGTGGGGCCTGACTCCTGTGCTGCGCTGTGATGCAATCCTACCTATCTTTTAATGCCACTACTCCTAATTTAGGAACATAGCACCATCTCATGGTCTTACTCTGAAATTCAACTTCTAATCAGACAGAAAGACGTTTATACTGCATTCCAAATTGAATGAGATGTTGTCTATTTGCAACTGTACGACCTCACCTATACGAACAGGTACTATACCTCGCCTATACAAATCCCGCTGATGGTAGCCTAGCAGTTAAAAGCATTGGGCCAATACTCATCATGTTACAGTGACCATTGGTCTTGGGCTTTGGTTCTAGAGTACTGACCTTGCTTGTAACCAAGTGCTACAATACCAGTACAACCACTCAGTCTATTCTGTTTACAGTAACATGATAGGCAATCGAATACAAACACAAGTGAGCAGAACTGATGAAACTACTTGACTATCACATCTGACTGTTCCCCCTCTACAAAGTGGTAAAGCCTGATAAGTCACTGTGCCAGCTAGTCCCGTCAGGCCTGATGCATATTTGCATGAGCCACAGCTCCTCAGCTACCGATCCAGAAATATACAAAGTGTAAAACAACATGAATTATTCTATGTCCTGTCTCTCGTGCAAAGCCGAATTCACGCTTGCCAGTTCAAACCTTTTTAAAGATGAGAATATGGCAGCGACTGGAATTATACATGAGTAGCAAAGTGAAAGAATATGTAGGCCACCTTTTGCCTTGATGATAGCATCAGACTGACGTATGGGATACAGAAAATATATCTGATGTACAGAATGTCTAGGTTTAAAGTAAAACTGAACCCATAGATTGGGCACAAAGTAGGCTACATCTTTGGATACTGAATACCTATATGTTGGTGTATTTGTGTGGTGGAGGGTGTATTTGTATGCACATAAGTCGAAACATCTCTGCGGTATTCATTGATTGTGATAAGGGCCATATGTCAGGCACTGCAGCCTCCACGGCCCAAACAGAGATGAGCGCTAATATCAATCCCAGTTGCAGAATCCCAGCACAGGACACTGTGTGATGCATGAGCCATTTAGCGGCCACCGCTAACAGGACATGATTATTACCAGCCTTTAAACAGCAGGTTTCTCAAAATGTCAGTCCACCACGACACTGAATACAGATGCACAACTCCAGTCAGGAATGAGAAAATAATTCATCTGGACCACCAGGGCATGTGGTCGGGGAAAACTCCTTGCCCTATTCATGAACTGAAACCTTTTAGCACATAGTCCATGTTACGGGTAACAACAACAGACAGAAAACAAAGTTATGTTCAATAATTCAGCAATACATGACAGTAGATGTAAACAAACACAATGGAATCCTGTGGTATGTCTTTCATTCTCCTTCCTTTCTTCTTTCTTTCCTTCCTTCCTTCCTTCCTTCCTTCCTTCCTTCCTTCCTTCCTTCCTTCCTTCCTTCCTTCCTTCCTTCCCTGTGGAGATAATAGCATGCTGAGGCAGGTGTACTTTCAGAAACACCATTATACCGCCTAATGAGAGGCCCAGTGAATCCCCCTGGTGTCCCCAGTCTTATCGGGCCCTGCATCGGACAGACCAGGGAGATAACCTCCATCCATCTTCATGACTGTCTGCTTTATTGCCTTAGCAGAGTGCAGGACCACAGCCCTCCTCAGCAGAGAAAGACAATATTTGCTTTAGTCATTGCAAAGGGCGATTGATAGATTGTTACACAGTGGCTGTAGGTGGCTTTTCCTGGGACAGGTAGGTAAACACAGGATTCTCAAAAATGGGAGTTGCACAGAAAAACAATAATAATATTTACCCAAACAATCTCTTCAGGATTTTCTCAGACAGCGCTACATTTCTGTATGAAATGGTCAAACAAGTATCAATTTATGTCCAAATCTATACTGTAACTCCTGACAGACAAATAAGCAAATCTGTCCATCAGAATGCTATAGAATACGTTATTCACTATAGGCTTGAAAATACAGCAAATAAGAGAGTTCCTACAGGTCACAGTGTGGGGATCACTCTGAAACAGCCCATACCATGGTTGTGCATTTTGATGTTGCTGTGACTCATCAGTCTTGACACAGAATTAACTCTTAACACACCTGTCTGAGCCCCCATCCCAGTTTGTCCTACAATATCCGACCCCGTCTTTACCAATGATGTGTATGAACCCTGGATTGCTGATGCTATTTAATGGCCAATAAGAGGCCTTGAAGCCACCGCCCACCATTTTCTCACTCCCTAAAAGGAGCAGTCCGCCATAGGAATTATTAGAATTCTACAGTATTTAAATAAAATGTTTCAAAGACAAAATTAAGTTTGAAATATTTATTTGTTGTAGTGGGGACAGTAACATTAGTACTCTCTATACGCTATATTTTTATTTTACATTTTCATGTTCAGTTCCCTAAATATAAGTACGCATTAAGGTGTCTAATATAATATACTTGCCAACAGTGAACGTAGACATTAATACATGCATTTCTATCGCTTAAAAAAAAAATACAATATAGGAGTTACCAAGATGGCTGCATGGTGGCTTCAAAACAGCAGCCCCTGTCTGTCATCTAGGGTTAATACATATTATTGGTCTTTATAATTAGGAATAAATGCAGCCTCGCACACACACACGCGCACACACACAGTCTACCCGGGACACCCCGCCACACACAGAGTCATGCTGATGAGTTCTCAGATGAGGTCATGTTGCTCCTCTCATGAGGTCATTTCATCCTCTGCCGTTGCTGACAGAGGTCAGGGGTCAGACTTTGTGAGGGAGATTACTCAGCAGGTCACTGACACCAACACCAGCAGCCACTCTACATTTCCCCTGCTATTAGCAATCTCACTGATAACATTCCTGTGTTTCTGTGTGTGTGTGTGTGTGTGTGTGTGTGTGTGTGTGTGTGTGTGTGTGTGTGTGTGTGTGTGTGTGTGTGTGTGTGTGTGTGTGTGTGTGTGTGTGTGTTCCACTCTGTGAACGTCTTCTCGACCAATGAAACATAATTTATTCATCAGCTTCTTCAAAAACAAAAATGCAACACACACACACACAGTTTCGAGCTGGGATACAACATTCTTAGATAATAGTATAATTGTACATTCAGGTCTGAATAATGTATAGTACATAAAGTACAATAAATGTCAGATCATCTCTCCTCACACACGCGATATTGTATGCTCGTCTCTTCCTCTCCTCCTTAGAGTCATTGGTAGTCTGTTCTCAGCATGCCTCAGGATTCCTGACTAGCAATCTGTTTCTCATCTCCTGAAATAAACACAGAATAATTGCCTTGCAACTTGAACCACGACATTGATAAACGTATTTAAAGCGGATTTGAGGGAGAAAATGATCTGAAAATGTGACGAGTGTAGCTCCATAAATGTTTGTGAATGGGAAGCGAGGTCACTGAAAGAATCATAATTCTCCCAGACAAAGAGATCTAACTGATGAGGTAACCAGAGATATCTCTAAAACACAGACACTGTAATAAATCAGCTAACCTTCGGCACAGCACCGAGAGTAACCAACCACCTCACTCTCCTACCCAACACAGAAAGAAGAGAGAGGAGAAAACTCCATTGAGTTTGTTTATTCATTCTCCTTACATACCAGTTGCTGAAATGACCCTGCTATCAGCCACGGGCATTTCAATAAAAAGAATAAGGAAGATTTCCAAGTGGTTTGTGAGATGGTCGTTTTATCTTAAACAAACGCTGGCGGTTAGCTTTATAATAACCCGCAGATTTGGCAGCCCGTTGGGATGCATGCACTGACTCACACCAGGGGGAAACCAGAGAGAGAGAGAGAGAAAGAAAAAGTTTAGAGAGAGAATTGGTCCTCAGAGAGCACCATCTATAGGGAATAAAGCATAGCACACAGGCGGTAAATCATGACACGGTATGTTGTCTTTGCATTGGGATTGGCCTATCCATAGGACTAAGACATCAAACTAAATGGTTTTGTTACAACCTGATTACAACTTTAGTGAGCTACAGTTGTTACAGACTGAAATGTCCCAGGGAGTACAGCCCCTGGGGATGCTATTGGATATGTAGAAAACAACATTTCTATCTCAATTAAGCTACCTGCTGAAAGATGCATCTGCAAACACACAGAAGCCCTTTGCAATCAGCCTATAAATACTACACTGCAGTCAATCTATTCTCCATCCCAAAATAACTCTCTTTTTCGCAGAGGGAGTCAGATAACAATACCTAATTGTCACCAAATTACAAAATCCCCATGGACAATTGACGCTTCCCTAAACAATTAAGTGCATTATTTGTGGAGGCGATAGGGAGCTATCAAATACAGGCCAAGCCAACTAGTACTGTAGCAGGACAAACAGCTGAATAACAACCTCTCTCAGTAAGTCTACTCCACCTGCCTATACAGCTGCAGCTGCATACCTCATTGTCACACTGCAAAGGAATGTCCTCAAAATTGAGAGGTAAGAGACATGTTCGGTTTGTGTAGATTTAGATACTGCATGTCTGAAATGAGCACTCTGACTCTGACTTAATGGCATAGGCTGGCCTTTTAAGCTGTGCTTGTGACTATTCAATACATACAGCTACAAGGAGCACCTCTCTGTCATTCTGTATGGCCAAACTAATGTTTTCAGGGCTGCAAAAGCAGGATTTGAGTCATACTTTTGTTGGTACTGACATAGCAGTAAGACAGTAGTGCTCACTTTCTCTCTGTAAGACCCTGTAGTCAGACTAGCTGAGGAAAAGCAACAGTAAAGCCAAAGACTTTTAGAACTAACCCAAGATAGACCACAGCCTGTTGTTTCCAATGGGAGCAAATTAATCATAGTGTGTAGAAGAAGCAAGGAAGCCGGCAGAGCCAAGCACGCGCTAGCGAGCTCCTATTGGCGTGATCTTGCATGTATTTGTATATTTCCATTAGGAAAACCTACTCTGTGAAGTGCGGGTGTGCAATAACTCAATTCGCCCTTGCACTCCTTCTAAACAACCAAAACAATTGAAACGTTGGCAAAGGGTCACATCTACAAAACAGAGTATAGTTTTGGGAACAGAAAAGTGTATTGAGATCAAATGTTGTATCGATGAGAAAATGTGCAGAATGCCGGCCAAAATCCATCTTCTCCCACTGCCGGCCACTGGGCTTCCACTCATCACCATATTTGGTGGTGAGTGGAAATGACAACCGGATGCTTCAGATTTAAACATCCGGTGAAACATCTGGCTCATGTTTCTATCTGTGGTAGAGCTGTGGTAGTGAGTGAGGAACATGGTGGCCCTCTTTAGTCTGTGTCAAGCACCTCACTGGGGTACTGTAACATGTGAAGTGACACTGGTGAGTCACACAACCCTGTTTTATTTACACTACAGTCTGCAATTAATCCCTCTGATCTGACAGTGATACTCACTGAGGGCAGGCGAAGGCATGGGAGAGGACGGGAGAGGAGAAATGGGAGAGAAGGAAGAGAGGAGAGAGGGGGAGGCATGAGAAGGGAAGCAAGGATGAGTGATGGATTTCCTGAAAGGGGGGGTGAGAATTCGAATGTCCTGTCTTTTTAAAAACGTATAATCTTGATGATTGCCTTTCTGTTGCGACATTCACACCTAGTCTGAAGTTTGACATGTCACGCCCTGGCCATAGAGAGGCTTTTATTCTCTATTTGGGTTAGGCCAGGGTGTGACTAGGGTGGGCATTCTAGTTTTGTATTTCTATGTTTTGGCCGGGTATGGTTCTCAATCAGGGACAGCTGTCTATCGTTGTCTCTGATTTGGAATCATACTTAGGCAGCCTTTTTTCCTTTGGTGTTTGTGGGTAGTTGACTTTGTTAGTGGCACTATAGCCCTAGTAAGCTTCACGGTCGTTTCTTTGTTTCTTGTTTTGTTGGCGGCATTCGAAATAAAATAAAATGTACACTCACGACGCTGCACCTTGGTCTGGTCATTTCCACCTAGACGACGGCCGTGGCATGACATTCATCAAGTTCGTGATTTGTTTTGAGTAGTTTTGTTGAAAGGAATCAAAGTGGCGTTTAGACGACATCTGCAGAATGGGTTTTCTCATTCAAAGGAGACTGAAATGTATTGAGCAATCAAAGCCTAACCATTAAACGTCTCTAATAGCTTGAATGTTTTTCCAACTGATGAGGAACCAGAAACAGTTCAGTAATGGTATTTTATTTTATTGTGGTTATGATCTCCTCTAATCTTATCTGGTGGAGCTTCATCCCCAGACAGTCTCCAGCCTCAGGCTACAGCCCATCTACACACGGTGATAATGTCACTTTCCCAAAGGGGAAAATAAAGATGGCATTTTCTTACAAGACATGCTCTATGTGATCAATCAAAGTGATAGATCCAGTAGATAACATGAACGTGTTCAGATGGAAATACATGTGCTGTGTGTGTCTGTGACAGAGAGAGATTGAGAGAGAGAAGGAAAGAGAAGAGAGAGAGAGGACAGTGGGAGAAGAGAGCGCGAGAAAGAAGGAGTAAGACAGACGGCGAGAGTAGAGAGAGACATGGCTGCTGGCTAGAAAGGTGGAGATCAATTAGAGCAGACGGCAGGGTGTCTGCAGGAAGAGAAGCTGCCAAATGAGTGCCATCTATTCAACATGGCAGCCATGCTGATAATGAGGAGTAAAATTAATAATGCCACTTTACAATAACTGCTGCGTTGGCAGAAAGCGTACGCAACACTCCTCACACTTCACACAAACAAATGGACTGGCTATAGAGGAGCTGGAACAGAAAGAAAGAGAGAGAAAGAACTGGAGAGGGGAAATAAAAAGAGATGTGGAGGGCACATCTAATGTTCCTCTAATCGCAGAGATATTTCAAAGTAAAAGAAAGTGGTGCTCTTTGAAAAACAAAGTACAGTCATTCCTTTTCTTCTCAAACAGCTGTGATTAAAGAGTCAGAGTGCCCAGAGCTGGCAGGAACCACTGTACCACTCCAGGTTATGCAAAGATGCCCACATCAGGTAAATCAATATGCATGGCTTAGTTCAACAACAAGTAAAGAAGGAGAACACAATAGCAATGGAAAAACAATCCCAAGAGAGTACATTTCAAATGGAAAAGGCTGAAATAGCATGGAGTGACGGAGAGAGCAATGGAAAACACTTGACTACTAACAGATCTTTGGATGTGGCAGTCCATGGAGTGGTTTGAGTGGCACAGATATTACCTGGAAGTATGGAATGATTGAGGGAGGGAAAGATGGACAGGTGGAGAGGGCTCCATTCTGCCCCCAGGCCTAGTAGCACAGCACAGCCAGGTCGAAGTAATGAGCTGGGCTGCCTGCCACCACACAGAGCTACTCTGCTGCCGGACTCAGTTGAGTCAAACTAATTATTCTATACCTACAGTGTCTTCAGAAAGTACTCAGACCCCTTGACTTATTACACATTGTGTTATGTTACAGCCTTCTGGATTACACACAATACCACATAATGACAAAGTGAAAACTTTTTTTTTTTTTTTTTTGCAAATGTAAAAAAAAAAACGTATTTACATAACAATTCAGACCCTTTGCTATGAGACTCGAAAATGAGGTCAGGTGCATCTCGTTTCCATTGATCATCCTTGAGATGTTTCTACAACTTGATTTGAGTCCACTTGTGGTAAATTCAATTGATTGGATATATGAGCAAAAACCAAGCCACGAGGTCGAAGGAATTGTCTGTAGCGTTCCGAGACAGGATTGTGTCGAGGCACAGATCTGAGGAAGGGTACCAAAACATGTCTGCAGCATTGAAGGTCCCCAAGAACACAGTGGCCTCCATCATTCTTAAATGGAAGAAGTTTAGAACCACCAAGACTCTTCCTAGAGCTGGCCGCCCGGATAAACTGAGCAATTGGGGGAAAAGGGCCTTGGACAGGGAGGTGACCAAGAACCCGATGGTCACTCTGACAGAGCTCTGGAATTCCTCTGTGGAAATGGGAGAACATTCCAGAAGGATAACCATCTCTGTGGCACTCCACCAAATGAGGCCTTTACAGTAGAGTGGCCAGACGGAAGCCACTCCTTAGTAAAAGTCACATGACAGCCCACTTGGAGTTTCCCAAAAGGCAACTAAAGACTCTCATACCATGAGAAACAAGATTCTCTGGTCTGATGAAACCAAGATTGAACTCTTTGGCCTGAATGCCAAGCATCACGTCTGGAGGAAACCTGGCACTATCCTTATGGTGAAGCATTGTGGTGAAAGCATCATGCTGTGGGGATGTTTTTAGCGGTAGACACTGGGAGACAAGTCAAGATCGAGGGAAAGATGTACAGAGCAAAGTACAGAAAGATGCTTGATGAAAACCTGCTCCAGAATGCTCAGGACCTTAGACTGGGTGAAGGTTCACCTTCCAACAGGACAACGACCCTAAGCACACAGGCAAGGCAACACAGGAGTGGCTTCGGGACAAGTCTCTGAATGTCCTTGAGTGGCCCAGCCAGAGCCCAGACTTGAATCCGATCGAACATCTCTGGAGAGACCTGAAAATAGCTGTGCAGCAATGATCCCCATCCAACCTGACAGAACTTAAGAGGATCTGCAGAGAAGAATGGGAGAAACTCCCCAAGTACAGGTGTGCCAAGCTTGTAGCGTCACACGCAAGAAGACTCAAGGCTGTAATCGCTGCCAAAGGTGCTGCCACAAAATACTGAGTAAAGGGTCAGAATACTTATGTAAATGTGATATTTCAGTTTTTTACTGTTAATACAGTACCAGTCAAATGTTTGGACACACCTGCTCATTCTCATTCTGTTTTTTTATTTTTACTATTTTCTACATTGTAGAATAATATTGAAGACATCAAAACTATGAAATAACACATATGGAATCATGTAGTAGTCAAAAAAGTGTCAAACAAATCCAAATATTTGTTATATTTGAGATTCTTCAAAGTAGCCACCCTTTGCCTTGATGACAGCTTTGCACACTCTTGGCATTATACCACCATGTATTTTAAATTTTTTCCCCACCAAGATTTACATGATAAAAACGCCACTGTGTGTAGTGGACACATTCACCTAATCTCAGTTAGCCCATAACTGTCAGTCCACGAGAGATTACATACACCACTCTCTCACACTTTCTTTGCCTCTGTTAAACTGTCTAAACACGCAAGTATGGCCTGCTCAGAATACCTATCAATGGACTTCAGGCAAACCCCCTTTCTCACCTTCTAACCCCAATTTTACCTGACAATAACACTGAGCCTGACAGTTTTAATATGGCACTACTTCTGCTGTGGCTATCCTCTCACTTTCCCACTGTCTTCTAGGCTATTCTCTCTCTCCCTCCCTCCCTCCCCCTCTATCTATCCTCCTCTCTCTCTAGATAAACAGTGGACTCTGCCTTATTTCAGAAGTGTTGAGGGACTTCATCTCCTCCCTCCTCTCCTAAGTGATGTGTTATAATGAGAGATTGCAGATAGCCCTGGTCTGGTCGGAGCAGTCCTTAGCTCTTTAGCCTGAGAGCAGTGGCGGAGTGAGGACCCCAGTGAAGACTGTCACATTAAAGAGATCATTAGCTTGTAGTCTATTGTGATTACAGTCCTACAAAATTATGACTGGAAGATGATTTCAGTCTTTGTCGATGTCTGTTTCTGAGTTCCCAAACCATCATTGTGTGATTTTTAACACCCTCTGGCCAGCCCAAGTGTGGATCAACGAGGTGATCAAATCCCAACAGAGAAGCTTTCCCTACGCATCAGCATAGCCGCCAAAGACTGATGCTGTTTGGGCATCTCTGGGTGCCCATGGTCATCATGATACACATAATAATGAGCGTAAAACGGCAGAAGGGGAAAAACTGATCGATTTCCTAAACCCATGCCGCTCCCCATCCCAAGCCCTGCGGATATCTGTATTCCCTAAATGTGTGTCCGTCTTATTTGTTTACAATCAATTTAGCATCCCAACGGCGTAAAGAGATAGAGGGTATTCAATACTCACTTCTGGTGTACAGTTCAGTGGCCACATCTCGGCTGCACCCCTGAGCGGGCGGAACGGGAGGAAGGAGCGAGACACATGCTCAGTGGAATTCTAACTAGACCTAAAAGCTGAGGCAGAGAGATACTCGAGCTCTCATTATGAACCAGTAGACAAAGTTTAGCAGAGGGAGAGAGAGCAAAGGGCGCCTGTTATTTTCTCTCTCTCTCTCTCGTCTTTATTGGCATGGGAAATATAAATCATATATATATCAAAAGTATGTGGACACCCCTTCAAATTTCAGCCAAATCCGTTGCTGAGAAGTGTATGAAATTGAGCACACATAGAGCACACAGCCATGCAATCTCCATAGATACACATTGGCATTAGAATGGCATTACTGAAGAGCTCAGTGACTTTCAACGTGGCACCCTCAAAGGATGCCACCTTTCCAACAAGTCAGTTCGTCAAATTTCTGCCCTGCTAGGGCTGCCCCGGTCAACTGTAAGTGTTGTTATTGTGAAGTGGAAACGTCTCGAAGCAACAACGGATCAGCCGCAAAGTGGTAGGCCACACAATCTCTCTGAACAGGACTGCCGAGTACTGAAGCGCCATTGGACTCTAGAGCAGTGGAAACGTGTTCTCTAAAGTGATGAATCACGCTTCACCATCTGGCAGTCTGACAGACGAATCTGAGAGACGGATTAATTTGGCGGATGCCAGGAGAATGCTACCTGCCCAAATGCATAGTGCCAACTGTAAAGTTTGGTGGAGGAGGAATAAGGGTTAGGGTCTGTTTTTCATGGTTTGGGTTAGGCCCCTTAGTTCCAGTGAAGGGAAATCTTAACGCTACAGCATACAACGGCATTCTAGGCGATTCTGTGCTTCCAACTTTGTGGCAACAGTTGGGGGAAGGCCCTTTCCTGTTTCAGCATGACAATGCCCCCATGCACAAAGCGAGGTCCATACAGAAATCGTTTGTTGAGGTCGGTGTGGAAGATCTTGAACGGCCTGCACAGAGCCTTGACCTCAAACCCATTGAACACCTTTGGGATGAATTGGAATGCAGACAGTGAGCCAGGCCTAATCGCCCAACATCAGTGCCCGACCTCACTAATGTTCTTGTGGGTGAATGGATGCAAGTCCCTGCAGCAATATTCCAACATCTAGTGGAAAGCCTTCCCAGAAGAGTGGAGGCTGTTATAGCAACAAAGGGGGGACCAACTCCATATTAATGCCCATGATTTTGGAATGAGATGATCGACAAGCAGGTGTCCACATACTTTTGGTCATGTGGTGTATGTCAAAGCAAGTGAAATAGACAGTAAACAAAAAGGAAATAAACAAGGGAAATAAACAATCAGAAATGAACAGTAAATATTACTCACAAAAGTTTTTAAAGAATATAGACAAATCAAATGTTATATGATTGGCAATGTACAGTGTTGTAACAATAAGCAAATAGATAAAACTAGGTTGTATTTACGTACAATTTTGTTTGTGCTCCGCTGGTTGTCCTTGTGGCAAAAGGTCACAAATCTTGCTGTGGTGGCACACTGTGGTACTTCACTTAAAATATATATGGGGTCTGTAGGGTCTGTTTGAATTTTGTGAACAGAGTCCCAGTACCAGCTGGCTGAAGGGACTATTCTCTAGGTTAATCTGTAGGTGAGGGCTTTTTTTATGGAAGGTTTGGGAATTGCTTTCTTTAAGGTGGTTGTAGAATTCATTTGATATTTTCTGGATTTTTATCATTAGTGGGAATCGTCCTAATTCTGCTCTGCATGCATTATTATGTGTTTTACGATGTACACAGGGGATGTTTTTACAGAATTCTATATGCAGTCTCAATTTGGTGTTTGTCACATTTTGTGAATTCTTGGATGGTGAGTGGACCACAGATCTCACATCCATAGAGGGCAATGGCTTCTATAACTGATTCAAGTATTTTTAGCCAGATCCTAATTCGTATGTCAAATGTTATGTTCCTTTTGATGGCGTAGAAAGGCCATCAAAAGAGATCGTTCACAGCTTTATGGAAGTTCCCTTTATGGTATAGTTTTTGCTTTGCTCTAGGGCAACAGTGTTTAGGTGGAATTTGTATTTGTGGTCCTGGCAATTGGACCTTTTTTGGAAGACCATTATTTTGGCAGGGCCCAAGTCTGATAGAATCCGTACAGAAAATCTAGCTGCTTTTGTAGGCCCTCCTTGGTTGGGGACAGAAGCACTAGGTAATCTGCAAACAGTAAACATTCGACTTCAGAGTCTAGTAGGGTGAGGCCGGGTGCTTCAGACTGTTCGAGAGCCCTCGCCAATTCGTTTATATAAATGTTGAAGAGGGTGGGGCTCAAGCTGCATCTCTGTCTCACCCCCCGGCCCTCCCCCTCTCTCTCGTGGTCTCTCTCTCTCTCTTGTGCTCTCTCTGTCTAACTTTTTATTTCTCTTTCTCTCTGAAACAGCAGGATGAGCATGCAGAGTTGGCATCAGGCCTCAGAGGGTATCAGCAGCAGACAGGCACACTCAGGCAGTCTCGCTTTGCTGCAGATTGCCATCGAGGGCCTAGGAGGACGAGGTGGGGGTGCGAGGAGGGAGAGGGGGGTATGGGGGATAACGGAGCGAGGTAGCAGTACAATGAGACCTCAGAGCTCTGAGAGGTCTTCCAAAGAATGGACCCACATGGACACTTAGACACTCCCCCCACACATGCTCCAATACAGAATACAGTTATTATGAGGTGAGGTAAGGACAGAACCATGAGACTAGACAGGGTTCTATCTCTTTAAAGCTCTCTGTCAGTGGAACCACTTCTTGTAAAAGAAAATCACCACCATTTTAAGTTGGTTTCAAGAGTGCTTACCTCCACATTCAAGAGGATGAGAGGAGTTATATATTTAATTTTCAATAGCCTATTGCTTTCATAGACTTGATACTCCTGTCAAAGTATTGCTCTAAGCACAAAACATCTGCAGCTTCATACAGCAGATGTGTCTAGATTTTCATTTTCCACCGGACAATCGAGCATTCGTCTATGGCTCAGAAGTTAGTAATGAGAAAACGTTGCGGGTATTTTAACATTGTGTGTAGTAGAGAGAGCTAACTACTCACTGTGAAGAAGCACTTTGAAGCTTCAGTAGACATAGATGCACCTAGCAAAGATACTGCTGCAGAGCATTTAAGCATTACCCTGCAAAAAATCTATCTATTCTTCCCTCGTCCACTCCCTCTCCCAAAAGCTCTCTCTCGCTCCCAGCCCATTTCACCATCTCCCCATATCTCTCTCCTTTCCCTCCCTCCCTCCCTCCCTCCCTCCCTCACTTCCTCCCTCCCGCTGTTGTTACTATTCAGAGGGGCTGCTGTAGTGAGGGGGCTGAAAGTGGAGCTGACAGCCAGGTAACAAGCCTAGAGAAATGGGACACAGGTGTAGAGGGAGATTGGGGGGCAGGTAGGGCTCAGGGGAGACCAGGGAGGGCGAACCAAAATCAATAAGGACCACAGACCCAGAATGTAAAGTAGGGGCAACCAACAAGTACAGCAAAGAGGGATCAACAACTTTACTGGAATGAGAATGCCAGTGTCTTTCTGGTGCCTTTGTGACTGCTGCAACTGTGGCAAACAGTACACACAGGCAGACTCTGCCATTAACTAATGTGTACATTAACTGTGTCACTGACATGTGTTCGCTCATTCCCTCGTTACAATGCTGAGTTGTGAGCCGGGGTCTCTGGATCTGTATTTGCTATAGCCAAGTCACCTGACAATCACTGTCATGCCAGAGGAGTTAGCTAAAGCTAGAGCTAAGCTACTGAGTTGTTTCAGGATACCAAAATCTTCATGACTTAACAAAGAGCAAACACAGTCTGCAGTACATTATATAAGGCACTTCTGAATGCTGGCCTCCTTTTTATTCCAAACCAGAAGAGGAGCTGGGATAGGAGGTGATAACGGGGCACCATACATTTGGTATGGAAGTGAAAAATGGCAACACAATAGTGAAATATTAACACTCTAATTAATGGCTAAAAATAGGCAGCAGAAGCTTTGAGTCCATGCCATACACCGGCTGGTTCCCCAGGTCTCTCTCTGAGTACGGTGGGAGAGGAGGGACACACTGATAACACATAGCAGTCACACAGTAAGAAAAGGAAAACTCATCTCCTTAGCTAATATAAACTCAGCAAAAAAAGAAACGTCCTCTCACTGTTAACTGCGTTTATTTTCAGCAAACTTAATTGACATGTGTAAATATTTGTATGAACATAACAAGATTCAACAACTGAGACATAAACTGAAATAGTTCCACAGACATGTGACTAACAGAAATGGAATAATGTGTCCCTGAACAAAGGGGGGATAAAAATCAAAGTAACAGTCAGTATCTGGTGTGGCCACCAGCTGCATTAAGTACTGCAGTGCATCTCCTCCTCATGGACTGCACCAGATTTTTCAGTTCTTGCTGTGAGATGTTACCCCACTCTTCCACCAAGGCACCTGCACATTCCCGGACATTTCTGGGGGGAATGGCCCTAGCCCTCATCCTCCAATCCAACAGGTCCCAGACGTGCTCAATGGGATTGAGATCCGGGTTCTTCGCTGGCCATGGCAGAACACTGACATTCCTGTCTTGCAGGAAATCATGCACAGAACGAGCAGTATGGCTGGTGGCATTGTCAGTCAGGATGAGCCTGCAGGAAGGGTACCACATGAGGGAGGAGGATGTCTTCCCTGTAACGCATAGCGTTGAGATTGCCTGCAATGACAACAAGCACAGTCCGATGATGCTGTGACACACCGTCCCAGACCATGACGGACCCTCCACCTCCAAATCGATCCCGCTCCAGAGTACAGGCCTCGGTGTAACGTTCATTCCTTCGACGATAAACGCAATTCCAACCATCACCCCTGGTGAGACAAAACCATGACTCGTCAATGAAGAGCACTTTTTGCCAGTCCTGTCTGGTCCAGCGACGGTGGGTTTGTGCCTATAGGCGACGTTGTTGCCAGTGATGTCTGGTGAAGACCTGCCTTTCAACAGGCCTACAGGCCTCAGTCCAGCCTCTCTCAGCCTATTGCAGACAGTCTGAACACTGATGGAGGGATTGTGCGTTCCTGTTGTAACTCGGGCAGTTGTTGTTGCTATCCTGTACCTGTCCCGCAGGTTTGATTTTCGGATGTACCGATCCTGTGCAGGTGTTTTTACACGTGGTCTGCCACTGCGAGGACGATCAGCTGTCCGTCCTGTCTCCCTGTCTTAGGCGTCTCACAGTATGGATATTGCAATTTATTCCCCTGGCCACATCTGCAGTCCTCGTGCCTCCTTGCAGCATGCCTAAGGGACCCTGGGCATCTTTCTTTTGGTGTTTTTCAGAGTCAGTAGAAAGGCCCCTTTAGTGTCCTAAGTGACCTTAATTGTCTACCGTCTGTAAACTGTTAGTGTCTTAACGACCGTTCCACAGGTGCATGTTCACTAATTGTTTATGGTTCATTGAACAAGCATGGGAAATATATAGTGTATAAACCACTTACAATGAAGATCTGTAAAGTTTTGGGGATTTTTACGAATTATCTTTGAAAGACATGGTCCTGAAATAGGGACATTTATTTTTTTGCTGAGTTTAGATCCCATGAATATACAGTACTACTATAATCTCTGAGATACAGTACTACTTAAAGTCACGGGAAATGTGCGAGTGTGGGGGGATGGGGGTACATTGGCAGTAAAGGGGTGTGAGATAGGTTGAAAGAGAAAGAAAGAGGGAGGGTGAGAGAGTGGGTGAGGCAGAGGGAGAGAGAATTCATGTGTGTGTAATTGCATTGTACAGAGACCTACACACCTAGGGCATAGTGCCAGCAGAGGGCACCACTAACCCAATGAAAGGACAGGAGGCCGCCCAAGCTGTGGACCTCCTTAAAGAATGTCCCTAAAAAGCAACTACTTGTCTTGAAAACGGCCTATGTGGCCTCGATATGAGACAGAAACATTTATTCTACTGTCAAAATGTACTACAAAGTGTAAATATGATTTTGGTCATAAAGTCAGTCTGGTCCAAAACTGAGATTTGCGAGATAGTAAAAAATGGTTTGTCACGGTATGAAGGGTACCACAGTTTCCCATGGGTTTATTTACTACTGAATGACAACAGAGACAGAATACAATATGAAATTGTATTGAATAGTTTGGGGTAGGCCTCGTCTCCAAAGAATGCTCCTCAGAGTCAGATGCTGATGACAGATTGCCCTATGCTGGGCTGATGGTGCAAAACACCAGGTGGGAAACAAAGTTTGAGTTGACATATAAATGCTCCCCTAGATTCATGCCCATTTGTTGAAAGAAAGGAATGTGATTGTTGCACCGGTGAGCCCATAGGTTAATCAGCAACCGTGGTGGAAGTGTGCCATGCTCATTGGCTGAAGTTAATAGGTGAGTGACATTCCGCATGCTTGCTTATAGTAAAGGAGGTGGAGAGACGTGACACTAAGTTGATGAGGTAACATTGTGACACTACCCTATAAATAACTGCTATGCTGATGCGGTAACATTATAAACGCTACCATATACTGTATGTCCGGGGCAGGGTTGGGTAGGTTAATTTCTCAATGTAATCTGTTACAGTTACAAGTTACCTGTACAAAACTGTAATCAGTAACTTAACTTTTGGATTACCCAATGTAATCTGATTACTTTACCCTTAAGAGGCGTTAGAAGAGTGTCATCATAGTGGTCTCTGACTTGTGGTCTTAAACTTGCAGTGCTGAATTGAATGTCATTGAGGAAACAGAACAATATCATAATGTATTTTTTTCCCCACAAAACATCCTTTCTGAATTTAAAAGTAATTCAAGAAGTAATCACCTAGTTTTCAAAAGTATCTGTATTCTGATTACAATATTTTTGCTGGTAACATTACTGATTACAGTTACAGTTTTGTTTTAATCAGATTACATGTAACTGATTATATGTAATAAATTACTCACCAACCCTGTATGTCCCTTTCCAAAATGTGCATGTGTTAACTTAGGAGAACCATTCACCATGGTTATATCATTGAATCAGTGGACAAGTGAATGTAATTGACAGCACGCACAATACCATATTTTATAACCTCCAAAGACATCCATGGCTCTGTCGCCATAGAAACAGAATGCAACCATAGTCATTATCTTTTCAAACTGTTGAGGTTATTCGAGTTTGTTCAGCTGAAATAACAACTCCAGTACCTACTTCACTGAAGTAAGAAACAAAAGGACTGTCACAGATTTTATTTGGAGAAATAACGACATGGTTGAGTTGGGATCTATGACCTATGGAATATTCACAAGAGGTGTTGGTGACATTCAACTCTTCTTTAAATAGTCAAGCGAGACAGAACACAGTCACATACGTATAGATCTCTCTCTCCAAGGCCATTTGAATACAAATCATTTCTGAGAGTGTGACATGTCATTATAACATGAGTTTGACATCACAGTAAGTAATCCCTGAGTTAACAACAGCCTCTGTCGCCCACAAGTGACACGGTTGCGGATAACAATACCTAATTGGGACAGGGCTTGTTTTTGGCGAGTTAACTACAGTGCTAGCACAAACAGCAGCTATTAAATTCAACAAACTGTGTAGCATATCCTTCTGTCATGTTTGCCCAGGATTTGTGAGAGTGTAGTCTTAGCTACTCTGATTAGCACTTCCCTCTACAATAACACTGGCCAAGCAAATAGACATGTTGCCATGCTAGCTCTGTCTGGTGCACTATAAAGACTGGTACTGGCACCCAGAGAGAGACAGCTCTTGATCTCTGGCTCTGGCGGCAGCTCACGTACGCCACTGTCTGATGGTGGATGTTAGGAATGAGTTATTTTGTCAGTACTGTGGGTATCACAACCCCCATTTCTGTGAGTGAGAGTGAATGTAAGAGTGAGAGTGAATACACTACATTCAACTTATATTTGATTAGGTTTATCCTATTCAAAGAGAGCCTTGAGAGCATAGAATTGGGAATTAGAATACTAGAATAGACATGAACCTTCTTATGATGGTCCAAAGGTCAGGCATGTTGGTCAGTGAGTTGGTCAACCATGGTTTGACAGTGCTGTGTTAAGATCTTGTGTAAAACAATGAATGTGAAGAATGCATCTGCATTGTATGTGTGCTAATGTACTGTAGCTAGCCAGACAGTTTTTCAGGGATGATTCCATTTTTTTGTTTTATTAACTGCCAATATGCCAACATTCCATTCAAACAATGCTGTTTGACTCCAATCCACTCCAATCCACAGCCATACACGGGGTGCGTTCGTAAATTCACTCTTGTGCAATTTTGGAGTCGACTCTGACTCCTGTGATTGGAGTTGAAAGGAGTAGACTCTTGCTCAACCCCCTGACTCCTGTGGTTGGAGTTGTAGGAGTCGACTCTTGCTCGACTCCCAAAACACGCTGAAACAGATGCACAAACACATACGCAAAACAACCAGGACTGCAATCCCATTATTGCAGTCCTACTAGGAAGACTACATTTGCGTTCTAGAGGACTGACATGAGAATGATGCTGCTATTTGCCTATCAAATGCCTATTTTGTTAGAATATGGAAGGTGCTGTGTAGGAACTAGAATATTTTTGTGATATTTCTGCAGCCTTGACAGATCCCATTGGATGATGAGGCACACTCTACACTGATAAACCTATAATTTACCATGTTATAGCCCTATTCAGACGGGATTTACTAGAGATGTTGGTTTTGTAATTATTATCCAAGCATGTGCGTTATTCCAGATTTCAACTCACACATGATTCGTTTTTCCAAACTGCCCCCTGTAATAATTTTATTAAATGTCATTTTATGACGGAAGCCTGAAGGTTTTTATTGAAGGCTTGAAGATATTTCAACTTATATCTAGACGATATTAGGCTACACTGATAACTCGTGCTTGGCCGCCAAATGTATAGGTCTCCCCTTACTGTTTAAATTGATGAAGTGTGATCATAATCATTATTTTTTAGATCCATCCATGGTAGACATCCTTCCTAATAAAAATGCCAGACATCCTGCTGATTTGAGCTGCTGAACCGTTTTTTACACTTGACTGTGTTCATGCATGAGAAAGTGAACTTGCCATTTCGTAAAATCTTAGCGGGGATGCTGCGTTGCTATCTATTGCCTAGGACAGGGCTCTCCAATCCTGTTCGTGGTGAGCCATCCTGTAGGTTTTCACTTCAACCCTAATCTAGCGCATCTGATTCAATAATTAGCTGGTTGATAATCTGAATCAGGTTAGTTACAACTAGGGTTGGAGCAGAAACCTATAGGAATGTTGGTACATCTCCATGAACAGGATTGGAGAGCCGTGACCTAGGACATCAACAGCCAGCCAGTGTTTCGTTAAATAAACTATAGGCAATACTTTTTATTGCACATTTTGGCCTAATTAAATTGATGCATTTCGCGATGTTCAACTTCAATTCACTGGCACTATGAATAATAGCTAAACCATACGCATTGATAGCCTAATATATTATTGAATATACTTTAACGACCCTGGGTTTACAAGCGCGATATCAACTCTGCCGTTCGAGCACGCTTTTACGGCACAGTCGATAGCGCGGGCTAGAATTTGAGGGTTCGAGACCTGCTCCCTGCCTGTTTCATTACATTGGTGTCAGAAGTAATCGGACCTTGCATCCACGACAGTGCGTGTGCTTGGCCGGTGAGCGCATCCCTGTAAAACGTAGTCTCAAACTAGCGCGAGGACGCGCTCTTTGAAAGGAGGGCGTAGTGTAACGACCCTGGGTTTATAATCGCGGATATCGACTATGCCGATCAAGCATGCTTTTGCGGCACAGTCGATAGCGCGCCGAACCTCGGGCTAGAAGGTCGAGGGTTCGAGACCTGCTCCCTGCTGTTTCATTACAATACCTTTTGTGAATTTAAGAGGCATTGTTAGATACAGATGGCCAAGATACAGCATATGAGCACGGTTTTGACTTTCTCTGCCTGCCCGGATCCTCTCTCTCCCTCGCTTGTTCATTTTTCTCTTTGCTGTGAAAAACGCTAGTGTGTGTTTGGTCTTCGGTCTTTTGCGTGTTGAAAAGCTCATCCTTCTAAGTTGACAGCCCCTACTTTAGTGAAGTTGCGCGAGACAATGCGACAGCCTATAGCCTACATCTTCTGATTACCGATGCACAGTTCCGACTGTCTGCCTGATGGCTGACATTCCTACCTATGCCTGGCTGTGCCCTTCCCATCTCTATCTCCCTCGATAGCTCGTTCTTTCTTTTCTGTGAAAAAATGCGAGGATTTTCTCGACGTACTGTAGGCTAGGCGAAATAGCATCCCCCGTTGCAAAAATACTTAACCATAGGAATCGATAGACAATGAGCCGATTAATCGATTATTTTGGACTAGACTCCCCACCCAGTGTTGCCATGTTCGCGGTTTTCGCGCAAATTGGGTTATTTGAAAAACGATGTGGCGGGTGAAAATGTATTGGTCGCGAGTTACCATGTCATTTCTCTGAAAAATATATATAATTCACTAGCTGCATTCCAAACACATAAAGAAACACCATCTCCCCTCAGCCCTCAAATTAAGAGTACACTTCTGATGATGTTTCATGACATATGACGAGTTGAAGCTTGCTGTGCGTGTGAGGAATGAATGAGTTTAAATGAGCCACCCTTTTGTTGTGTTTTCAGTCATCTTGGAACCACCGGTAGCTGTTGTGTGTGCTTTATATGCGGCAACAGTCAATTATGATTGCATTTTATTACTTGGCTAGGAGAAAACGCATCTACAGACATTGAATACTAGCCATCTGATTATATCAGGTAAATCGAAAATGACATTGTGTAAGTGTGATGTCAGGGGAAAAAGCTAACCAAACAAAAACATCAATAATTTAAAGATATGTGTTTGTGCAGTCATGTGTATTGGTAGCACAATTTCAAACTGATTTACATTTGTTTTTACTTACACTTGTATGTTGACTTCTCCAAATTAATGTTTGTTTTAAGTTTTGGCTGACTTTTCTTAGCAGGTGTACAATCATCGCAAATTGAATTATGGGCGTTTCAGGCCCGGAGTGAACATAATTGTACACTCGCAAACTCGATCAAAAACGAGGGCTGAGGGGCTTACGTTGCCAACTTCCCTTGCTTGTCTAATCCCTTGAATGACGTTTTACATCGTCACATCCGTCTGTACCTTAAATGTTCCTTGCCCAAGCGAGGGAGAGTGATGATCGGAGAGGCAACGTCCTTGGTGAAAATCTTGAAGTTGAGCTTAAAAACAACCAACCTAAAGCTATTAATGTACCTATTAAGCTAACGTATCTAGCTAGGACCATTGTCAGGTTGCTAGCTACAGTTACCCATACCTGGCAAGCTAGTTTTATAGTTTGGTAATTTATTCCAATACATTTCAGAATTCCCCAAAATAGGTTTATGAATCTAGCTATGTTTTATAGGCTCCTCACTACGAGACTAAGCCAATTTGCCAACGCTAAAATCAATGTCTATATATATTTTTTTTAGCAAGCTAGCATCATACTTTTTTTTGACATGCCGAAAATGCAGCCATGTTGATTAAATTTGACACTTTGCGGGCACCAGAGTTTGACATGTTAATACAGTTTGCATTGAATTGTGGGTCTTATCAACCCGCAAGTGACCAAAGTTGTTCACTCGCTCCCTCAAGCTACATCTAGGGGCCGAGGGGGCAAGTTAGTGAATTGGACCTCCACTTAAGATGAGGATTCCCCCGAGGGAAAGTGGCTAGTGCAAGGGCTGAGGGGGTAAAAATAACATGTTTGGACTGCAGCCTGTGTCTTTTATGTGTTTGAAACACAGCCAGTGAGTGAGTGGTGGGGAGGGCCGGAGGGGGGGGGGGGGGTGTTGAGAGAGCACAACAGCTATTGGTTGAGTCACGTGAGCGAGAGAGCAGCAAGCGCGCACGTCATGGCGACTTTTACTAGTTGCAGGTAGGCTGTTTAGATTGTCATTATGGAGACCCCTATTTACAACACTTTTTCCATAAAACATATTAATACGCTAGAACTGATGCACATCAAGAGAGACAAAGACTGGAAAACGTGCACTAGAGCACATTCGCACAGAGGTGGTTTAAAACTTCTTGTCAATAGGGGGGCTCTGTTTCCACTTTGGACAAAATCGTGCCCAAATTAAACTGCCTCGTACTCTATTCTAGATCGTACAATATGCATATTATTATTACTATTGGATAGAAAACACTCTCAAGTTTCTAAAACTGTTTGAATTATATCTGTGAGTAAAACAGAACTCATTTTGCAGCAAACTTCCAGACAGGAAGTGAAAAATCTGAAAACGATGCTCTGTTCCAGGGCCTGCCTATTGAATTGCCTTATATTTATGGATATGCATGCACTGCATACGCCTTCCACTAGATGTCATCAGGCAGTGGAAGGTGGAATGGGGTGTCTAGCTTGATCTGAGGTCGAACAAGAGCTCTTGGAATGACGTATCCAGAATTTCCTTTCTCTACCTAGGCGCGGGAAGCACCTCCCTATTGTCTTATGATAAGCGTTCGGTATACACGGCTAATATCTCCGGCTTTGTTTTTATTTGATACATATTAGAAAAACATCATAAAGTAGGTTTTTTCAACCGAGTTTCATCAGTTTATTCAACGTTTAATGGGACTTTTGGAGTTTTCCGTTCTCTGCGTCGAGAGAAATTGGGAACGTCATCAACATTGGCTAGCCTTGTGGAGCGAATTCGACAGGAGAGAAGGACATTCTAAAACCAAACAACGATTTATTATGGACAAAGGACTCATTGTACAAGATTCTGATGGAAGCTCAGCAAAAGTAAGAACAATTTATGATGTTATTTCGTATTTCTGTGGAAAATGTTGAGTCCTATTATTCGTGTTTTGGCGGGCGCTGTCTCGCTATAACATAAGCTGTTTGTTATGGTAAAGTTATTTTTAAAAATCTAACACGGCGGTTGCATTAAGAACTAGTGTATCTTTCATTTGCTGTCCAACATGTATTTTTTAGTAAAGTTTATGATGAGTTCTTTGGTCAGATTAGGTGAGTGTCCGAAATAGCTCCGGACATTCTGGTGAATCGATGCTACATATTCACAATGTATAACCACGGTTTGCAGCTCTAAATATGCACATTTTCAAACAAAACATAAGTGTATTGTATAACCTGATGTTATAAGACTGTCATCTGATGAAGTTGGTCAAGGTTAGTGATTAATTTTATATATTTTGCTGGTTTTTGCGATCGCTACCTTTTGCTGCTAATAAATGCATTTGTGTGTTTGGCTATTGTAGTAAGCTAATTTAATGCTATATTGTGTTTTCGCTGTAAAACACTTAAAAAATCGGAAATATTGGCTGGATTCACAAGATGTTTATCTTTCATTTGCTGTACACCATGTATTTTTCATAAATGTTTTGAGTATTTAGGTATTTCACGTTGCTCTCTGTAATTATTCTGGCTGCTTTGGTGATATTTTTGATGGTAGCTGCAATGTAAAACTATGATTTATACCTAAAATATGCACATTTTCGAACGAAACATACATTTATTGTATAACATGTTATAAGACTGTCATCTGATGAAGTTGTTTCTTGGTTAGTGACTAATTATATCTCTATTTGGTCGGTTTTGTGATAGCTACCGATGCGGTAGAAAAATTGTGAAAATATGCGGTTGAGTCTTTTGCTATTGTGGTTAGCTAATGGAAATACATAGTGTTTTCGCTGTAAAACATTTAAAAAATCGGAAATTATGGCTGGATTCACAAGATGTTTATCTTTCATTTGCTGTATTGGACTTGTGATTTCATGAAAATTATACTATATGATATCCCTGTCGCGTTAGGCTAGGCTATGCTAGTCAGCTTTTTTGATGAGGATGCTCCCGGATCCGGGATGGGTAGCAATGAAAGGTTAAACTTAACAGGTGTACCTTGTTAAAAGTTCATTTGTGGAATTTCTTTCCTTCTTAATGCGTTTGAGCCAATCAGTTGTGTTGTGACAAGGTAGGGGTGGTATACAGAAGATAACCCTATTTGGTAAAAGACCAAGTCCATATCATGGCAAGAACAGCTCAAATAAGCAAAGAAAACGACATTGGGCAAAAATTCTAGCTAGACCTGGCAACACCAGTTGAATATGACCGGTGTCAGTAAACGTTGGCAAAACAAACTTAATTCAATTGTTTCAAGCAACACACTTACAGTCACCAACGCTCTAGATAACATGAAAACAGCCTAACCAGCACTGCTGGGGTGAGTAAAATGGTCAGATTGAGGGTTCTCTCTCATTTGTGTCATCAAATGGCGCCGGAGCAGAAGGCAGACGTGTTTTTTTGTTCATTTATCTGCTTTGATTGTAACTTATTTTTTGTACTATTTTTGTTCATAATGTTGCCGCTACCGTCTCTTGTGACCGAAAATAACTTCTAGACATCAGGACTGTGATTACTCACCACGGACTAGCAGAATCCTTTTTCTTCTTTCACAACTCTGACGAGCCCGAGGCGAAGGATATACGGCTCCCTCGGGAACAGGCCCCAACCCCAGTGATCTGCGTGAAGTGGAGGCAGAGAAAGAGAGGCAGGAGGGCGGACTGCCATCTGAGGAGTAGGAGGCGATCGAATAAACCGCAAATTCGCTCAATTCTGCTGTCAAACATGCAATCTTTGGACAATAAAATGGACAAGTTATTGGGAAGATTAAACTACCAACGGGACATTAAAAAGTGTCACATCTTATGCTTCATGGAGTCGTGGCTGAACGACAACAATATCAACATACGATGTACCAGCAGGATAGAACAGCGTCGTCTGGTAAGACAAGAGGCGGCAGTCTATGTATTTTTGTAAACAACAGGTGGTGCATGATATCTAAGGAAGTCTCGAGCCATTGCTCGCCTGAGGTAGAGTTTCTAATGATAAGCTGCAGACCACATTACCTACCGAGAGAGTTCTCATCTATATTCTTTGTAGCTGTTTTACATACCACCACAGTCAGAGGCTGGCACCAATAGAGCATTGAATGGGCTGTATTCCGCCATGAGCAAACAAGAAAACTCTCACCCAGAGGCAGCGCTCCTAGTAGCCGGGGACTTTAATGCAGGGAAACTTAAATCAGTTTTACCTAATTTCTATCAACATGTTAAATGTGCAACCAGGGGGAAAATAACTCCGGATCACCTATACTCCACACACAGCGATGCATACAAAGCTCTCCCTCGCCCTCCATTTGGCAAATCTGACCATAATTGTATCCTGATTCCTGCATAGAAGGAAAAATTAAAGCAGGAAGCACCAGTGACTAGATCAATAAAAAAGTGGTCAGATGAAGCAGATGCTAAGCTACAGGAATGTTTTGCTAGCACAGACTGGATAAATGTTCCGGGATTCCTCCAATGACATTGAGAAGTACACCACATCTGTCATTGGCTTCATCAATAAGTGCATCGATGACGTCGTCCCCACAGAGACCGTACATACATACCCCAACCAGAAACCATGGATTACAGGCAGCATCCGCACTAAGCTAAAGGCTAGAGCTGCAGCTTTCAAGGAGCGGGACTCTAACCTGGAAGCTTATAAGAAATCCCGCCATGTCCTCTGATGAACCATCAAAAAGGCAAAGCATCAATACAGGACTAAGATTGATTCATACTACACCGGCTTTGACGCTCATCGGATGTGGCAGGGCTTGCAAACCATTACAGACTCCAAAGGGAAGCACACCCGCGAGCTGCCCAGTGACACGAGCCTACCGGACGAGCTAAACTACTTCTATGCTCGCTTCGAGGCAAATAACACTGAACCATGCATGAGAGCACCAGCTGTACCAGAAGACTGTGATCACGCTCTCCGCAGCCAATGTGAGTAAGATCTTTAGATAGGTCAACATTCACAAGGTCGCAGGGCCAAACGGACTACCAGGACGTGTACTGCGAGCTTGCGCTGACCAACTAGCAAGTGTTTTCACTGACATTTTCAACCTCTCCCTGTCCGAGTCTGTAATACCAACACGTTTTAAGCTGACCAACATAGTGCCTGTGCCCAAGAACACTAAGGTAACCTGCCTAAATGACCCGTAGCACTCACGTCTGTAGCCATGAAGTGCTTTGAAAGGCTGGTCATGGCCCACATCAACACCATCATCCCAGAAACCCTAGACCCACTCCAATTTGCATACCGCCCCAACAGATCCACAGATGATGCAGTCTCTCTCTATTGCACTCTACACTGTCCTTTCCCACCTAGACAAAAGGAACACCTATGTGAGAATGCTATTTATTGACTACAGCCCTCAAAGCTCATCAATAAGCTAAGGACCCTGGGACTAAACACCTCCCTCTGCAACTGGATCCTGGACTTCCTGGCGGGCTACCCCCAGGTGGTAAGGGTGGGTAACAACACATCCGCCACACTGATCCGCAACACTGGGGCCCCTCAGGGGTGCGTGCTCAGCCCCCTCCTGTACTCCCTGTTCACTCATGACTGCACGGCCAGGCACAACTCCAACACCATCATTAAATTTGCTGATGACACAACAGTGCTAGGCCTGATCACCGACAACAATGAGACAGCCTATAGGGAGGAGGTCAGAGACCTGGCCGTATGGTGCCAGGACAACAACCGCTCCCTCAACGTGATCAAGAGGGGGGCATTCTCATCGATGGGGCTGCAGTGGAGCAGGGTGAGAGCTTCAAGTTCCTTGGTGTCCACATCACCAACAAACTAACATGGTCCAAGCACACCTTGACAGTCGTGAAGCCGGCACGACAAAACCTATTCCCCCTCAGGAGACTGAAATGATTTGGCATGGGTCCTCAGATCCTCAAAAGGTTTTACAACTGCACCATCGAGAGCATCCTGACTGGTTGCATCACTGCCTGGTATGTCAACTGCTCGGTCTCCGACCTCAATTCACTACAGAGGGTAGTGCGGATGACCCAGTACATCACTGGGGCCAAGCTTCCTGCTATCCAGGACCTCTATACCAGGCGGTGTCAGAGAAAGGCCCTCTTCATTTACTTGTTACTTTTATCTCATATTCTTAAACGTATTTTTTTAAACTGCACTGTCGGTTAGGGGCTCATAAGTAAGCATTTCACTGTAAGGTCCACACCTGTTGTATTCGGTGCATGTGACTAACACAATTTGATTTGAAGTAGCTAACAAGCTAGCCAACTTTGCCAGTTAGCTTGAGGTGCAGTATGCGCTCTGAACGCTGCAAGAGCAAAACATGCTTAATTTTTCAAGCAGACAATCTCACAACTCTCTGAATTTACGAATGACCAGAGCGCACTCTGACACACTGGAGGCAATTTACGAATGCACCCACAGTCTCAAATCAGTTGATGATAGGACTTAGACAAGTTGTAAATCAAATCAAATTTTATTTGTCACACGCACCGAATAAAACAGGTGTAGACTTTAATGTGAAATGCTTCTTACAAGTCCTTAACCAACAATGTGTTCAAGAAATACAGCAAAAAAAATATTTACTAAATAAACTAGAGTAAAAAAGAAGTAACACAATAAAATAACAATAACGAGGCTATATACAGGGGGTACTGGTACCGAGTCAGTATACGGAGGTACAGGTTAGTCAAGGTAATCTGTATATGTAGACAGGGGTAAAATTACTATGCATAGATAATAATCAGCAAAGAGCAGCAGTGTAAAAACTAATGTAAATAGTCCTGGTGGCCATTTGATTAATTGTTCAGCAGACTTATGGCCTGGTGGTAGAAGCTGTTGGGGAGCCTTTTGGACCAAGACTTGGCGCTCCAGTACCGCTTGCCGTGAAGTAGCACAGAGAACAGTCTATGACTTGGGTGACTGGAGTCTTTGACAATTTTTCTGGCCTTCCTCTAACACCGCCTGGTATAGAGGTCCTGGATGGCAGGAAGCTTGGCCCCAGTGATGCACTGGGCTGTACGCACTATCCTCTGTAGCGCTTTACAGTCGGATGCTGAGCAGTTGCCATACCAGGCGGTGATGCAACCAGGATACTCTAGATGGTGCGGCTGTATAACTTTTTGAGGATCTGGGGACACATGCCAAATGCAACAAGTACTGATATTGTATCATGTAATAGCACTCACAGCGTTCCAAGAAAACACAATCTGAGACATGTATGGTGTGTTTACATATATCTTTGAGGCTATTTATTCAGAGAATATTTTTATAAAACCTATATAAACTGTATTTATAATTATATTTCAATATTTTTTTGACTATATTTCCATTCCACAATTAAACAATAAGGCACAAGAAGCAGTCACAGGTAAATGGCGTTGTTTGACACGTGCCTTTATTGCTTTTCTTAAACTGTTGCCAACATATTAAAATAACAATTAATTACATATTTATTTTGATAAGTAACTCATAAAATGTAATTCTGAAATTGTATGAATTACTCTTTGTATGAATTGGACGCAAGCCAGTCTTTAATTATTTTTGCATAGTTGCTATGCAAAAGGAATGGTCGTACGTTCTAAACAAAATGGTTGCTATGCAGGCTGGATAACGTTCTTGTCACTTGCTGGCTAGTTAACTTCAGCTAACTCCATCACGTAAAACATTGAACCTGGAATGATAGTACACTAGCCGCATTTTTGTTTGTTTGAGCTTTTTTTCTGTTTAGCATTTCTTTGGATTTTGCAATGATAATGATGTTGATGCATGATTTTGCCTAGCACAGAAAAAAATGTCTGGTCTGGTCTGGGCACTGTTCAGGTTCTATGTACAGAGATGGAAATTCAAAAGGGAAACATTGTTTCCAAGGTCGAACAGGCTGATAGCGAGGTTTATATTAAATCCCGCTGTACCAAACTAAATGCTTGGCTGGAAGCAAGAGGAGATAATGTATGAGTTGAGATAAATACAAGAGATGATTCGTCGAGCAACATTAGCATTACACTCTTATAGAGGCACAGTGATCATTGTCAGATGCAACTGTTAGCAGGCATAACGTTAGTGTGACTGTGACAGGCAGCCAATATAGTGGATTGCGCAGTCAGATGGAACAGAGTAAATAGGCATTTTAACGTTATAGATTTAGCAGGTGGTAACTTGTGGAATAGACAGCGCGGTTTTACCCAATCATGCATTCAGGATTAGACCCATTCGTTTCATAATGCACGACGCGGAGTGCCTGGATACAGCCCTTAGATGTGGTATATTGGCCATACACCAAAAACCTCCAAGGTGCCTTATTGCTATTATAAACTAGTTACCAACGTAATTAGAGAAGTAAAAATAAATGTTTTGTCATACCTGTGGTATACGGTCTGATATACCACAGCTTTCAGCCAATCAGCATTCAGGGCTCGAACCACCCAGTTTATAATTAAGCAATAAGGCATGAGGGTGTGTGGGGTATGGCCAATATACCACAGCTAATAGCTGTATGCAGGCACTCTGCGTTGCGTCGTGAAAGGAACAGCCCTTAGCCATGGTATATTGAACAATATACCACACTGCCTCATGCCTTATTGCTTAATTATACAACGGGATGATCTAATCCTGAATGCTGATTGATTAAAATCACATTCCAGCCAATATCACGGCTTTTAGACAATTAACATTCAGGGCTCAAACCACCCAGTTTATACTTTTATTTTCCTGCCTAAGTAAAAGCAGGAAATGCATCACCTATGCCTCCACTGCCATTCATTCCAATTAGACTGGTTTTGGTTTACTTCCGGATCAAGATGGCTGCCATTTTCGCTTGATTATGGAACTTTGAGGGTTTATGACATAGCCCATCTAGTAATTTAATAGGATCTATATGCTTGAGATAGTACTCCAGCTCTCTCTGTTAGAAGAGATTATCTGACTGATTCACTATGAGCTCTCCCTCCTTCCACTCCATTGACTGGCTGTCTACCTGTTCTGTGTGTACTAAGCGCTACAATGAGGCCCGGCGTCGGCCCAAGCTGCTGCACTGTGGGGAAACCTTCTGTCTCATCTGTCTGGGAGAGATAGAGAGTCACGCCAGTAAGGGGGCGCTGCCGTGCCCCTCATGCAGACAGGTGATCAAAGTACCGCACTCTGGTGTGGCTAAGCTAGCGGATCATTTTGCCATAATCGGTTTGGTGACAAGAAGACAAGAAGAGTCAGAAGTGGGCATCTACTGTGAGAAACTTCTGCACATAGTGACACAGGTATGTGCATAAAAAGGAAACAATCAACATACGCACGCCCACACATACGCACGCCCACACATACGCACGCCCACACACACGCATGTATAACAGTATAACTTTAGTCCGTCCCCTCGACCCGGGCGCGAACCAGGGACCCTCTGCACACATCAACAACAGTCACCCACGAAGCATCGTTACCCATCGCTCCAAAAAAAGGCCGCGGCTCTTGCAGAGCAAAGGGGAACCACTACTTCAAGGTCTCAGAGCTAAAGGCTATTAGCGCACACCACCGCTAACTAGATAGCCATTTCACATCCGTTACACATGCCCACACATACGCATGCCCACACACACACGCATGCTCACAAATACGCACGCACGCCCACACACACACTCGCGCGCACGCGTGCCTCTGCCTATACGCAGACTACGTGCTGCACGTATGGCCCCGCAGTGGCTAGGGGGCCCCCAATTACAAATAGGAACTCAGTCAGGGACTCAACTTACTGTTGAGAGTAAGAAGAGTAGAAACAAGGTGCCATTTGTTTTAAAGTAGTGCATCAACAGTTTTCTAATTGTTATGCCAGTCACTCTATAAACCCATGTCATCTACCATTTTTGTATGTATTGCTAGGCAAAGTAGTCTAGCCGGCTATCTAAACCTTGCAGCAATCATCACCAAAGGCCCTGACCTCCAGGGGTCCACGACTGATTTCTTACTCTGATATCATATGAACATGACATAAATCATGGCAAAATCTGTTGAAGTATAGGCGATTAGCTTAAAAACAGCAAACTTTTTGTAGGACATTCATTTAAACGCTGAACAATTTTTTCTCCGCTGCCAAGAAGTGGGTCACTGAAATGTTTTGCCTGCGAGGTGGGAGAGGCAACCAAATCTCGCCCCCCAAAACGCTAGAGGCGCTTCTGCACACACACACACACACAATGTAAATTGTAAGGTCTGAGACAGGGGGACTGAAAGCTAACTCTTCTCTCCTAATCAGCCACTGTGTTTTAGTCCCAGGGAGAGGGAAGACATCCATATTCATGAGGGATTGTTTAGATAAATATCCACTCTGCCATAACTACTCTCTGAACAGCACTCTGGACGTCAAAGACACATCTCCTTATTCATAGTACCATATTGTCACCCGCTTCAACAAATACCAGTATAAGAGGGTATCCATTTCCCTATAGAGATTGCTGCACACAGATTAGAATATGCACACTCAGCTGTCAATAGAATAGAGATACTCATTTGTTTCACTAAGGATGCAGTATAGACTATACTCCTCCGTCAAGCATTAGTCGAATAACAGATATTTTCAATCAGACTTTTACTTTTAACTACTGTAGCTCTACTCTGTTTTTATATGTCCTCAAGGTTGGGATTCTGGGATTCTGTCAGCTCAGGGATTCGATCCAACAACCTTTCGGTTACTGGCCCAACGCGCCTACCCGCCAGGCTAGCTGCTGTCCTTGGATGCTTATCATTGCAAACTGCCAGAACAACAAGAACATTATAATATGCCCTCATCAATATGAAGATACAGTAACTAATGCCAGCTTTAAAAAAACATTTACTATCACTAAATGCACTAGCACTTTTAAGGACATGCACTATAATAAACCTACAGCACAAAAGCATTCAATAACTCATTTTGATTGATGAGCACAATGAAATCTCTTACTCATACATCTTCATCATCATGTTTTCTCAATGATCCAATCCAGAGTGACCATGTCCTCCCTAAAGTACTTGAAAGATGAGTAAGCAATAGACATGGGTGTGTCACAACAACTCTACCGCTGCATTGCTTTGTGAAATGAATGGTTTCTGGAGCCCTCATGCAAGGTAATAATGGGGCCCTTCGCTAGCCTAGTGCAGGAGGATAGAGAGAAAATGTCACAAACCCTGTAAACTGGGGAAGAGCCCCGACCAGGTCCCTGAGTATATCTCCCTGCTCTTCAATTTCATCAGCCACCTCTTCACACCTGCAACAATGATGTGAAGGAGCCCGTCATGCGCAGGGCAATGTTACAGTAGCCCTGAAACCGGTCGAGGCAAGGCAACACACTCAGGACCTTCACACAGGAGACTGCCAGTAATACAGTAGTTAACATTCAGAGCAGCAACAATATTAGATCATTTGCTTATATAAATCACCACCCATCTTAACCCCAAACTGAACAACACTTCAAATACCTGTTGCAGTTTCAAATAAGCAGACGCCTTCTGCAGTAGCACTGACTACACCCATCAGCATGTATTTCCAGTCCCAGCTGAGATGAGACAGAAACAGCAGGTCTGACAGTATGTCAACATCTGTCAGATAGAATCCTGTGATACTCCAGGGACCATGCAGACAGATATGAACCCCCCCTCACCCCTTGTTGGCTGGCTGGCTGGCTGGCTGGCTGGCTGGCTGGCTGGCTGGCTGGCTGACAGTGCATCTCCCCCTGTCCCACTCCCCAATCTGCCTCTGCTCTGAATGTGTTTGGCTGGGGCACCTGCTTTTACCTGTGTTCGTGTCAGGTAAGATACAGCAATGCTTCTGCAGAATGCTCGGCAGCACCTGTGTAGGGAGACAGAGGGATAAAAAAAAAAGAACAGTTGTGTCACAGCAGAATGGATGGCAATTAGTCCTAGGAGAGCATTCAGCCACACTCTATGGCCTACAATTACAGCAATAGGCAACAATTTCTCACCCCATTTGTATGGGCTGAGAATGATCCTCATGTTTATTTAAATGGATCTGTTATGAAGCATTTTAATTATGCAGTAAGCTGTGAAATTGTGGTCCAGATACAGATGTGTGTGTGGGTGGACCATGTAATTCTGAGAGTCTTTTATCTAAACATTGGCAGAAGTGGATTTGGTGGTGTGGAGAGGAGAGGAGAATGTGATAGGATAACAAGTATCTAGCAGTACTGCTCAAATGGAGGAAATTAAGACCATCTGATAACTTAATCTGATGTGTTCACTACAAGGTTGAAGAAGCCTGACTTAGAAGCATTTTCTGCTGCATCAACAGTTTGACAGGAAGCTATGGAACATAAAATAGAACAAGCACTTACTGTACGACTTACATTATTTGTATGACATAATGAACAATAACACACTGTAGCCTATCCAATGCCTGCTAATCGATTTCACCACCATTTCATATATTAAAATGAAATATATGATCTAAACACAGCATAGTGAAATGACTTCCCTCAGCACCAGCAAATGTAAACTATTTTCATAGTCTAAACTAAAGCTTCTTATATAGCATTTTCACTGAAAAGAACACAGAACTAGAGGCAGGAATTAGGTAGAACTAGTCTCAGTTAAACCAGAACTAAAATCTTGCTCATTTGGTTTACCTAGCCTGTCCATGAGAGATTAGGGTAGAGCAGGTGTCACAGCAAACAGCAGGTGTCTGTTTATGACAGCTGATTGACAGGTTCATTGTCATCAAAATGACTTTCATAATAACGACCACTCGGCGCTCTCCCATTCACCGATGGGAAGATCAGTGGGAAGGGAAGCAATAATATTCCTTATATTTGCTCTTCTTTGTAACTTCAAACACCTCAATATACCAGAGTTATATCAGGTCCTGCTACTAGGTATTGGATAAGCATATCTTAATTAACACTGAAACAAGTTCCTATTTGACAATGATAGGAGTGTAGGGGGAGATGGGGGGGAGGCGGCGGATGGGGTCTTCCTGGGGCATACATCTATACATCTACATTATAGAAAACATATATACAGTACCAGTCAAAAGTTTGGACACTCCTACTTAGTCCAAGGTTTTTCTTTATTTTTACTATCTTCTACTATCTCTACTATCTTCTACTATCTTCTTAAACTATGAAATAACACATATGGAATCATGTAGTAACCAAAAAAGTGTTAATCAAATCAAAATATATTTTATATTTGAGATTCTTCAAAGTAGCCACCCTTTGTCTTGTTGACAGCTTTGCACACTCTTCGCAACCAGGAGCAGAGGGTTCTGGACTCCTGGACTTGGGAGGAGATACTGGAAGGCAAGGGACCCTGGGCACAGGCTGGGGAATATCGCCGCCCCAAGGAAGAACTGGAGGCAGCGAAAGCTGAGCGGTGGCAATATGAGGTAGCACGGCAGCGCGACAGGCACGAGAGGCAGCCCCAAAACATTTTTTTTGGGGGGGGGGGGCACACGGGGAGTGTGGCCGAGTCAGGTTGGAGACCTGAGCCCACTCCTCGTGCTTACCAAAGGCAGTGTTGTACTGGTCAGGCACCGTGTTAATCGGTGGAGCGCACGGTGTCGCCAGTACGCGTTCATAGCCCAGAGCGCTATAGGCCAGCCCCCCGAAAGTGCCATGCGAGAGTGGGCATCCAGCCAGGGCGTGTTGTGCCGGCTCAGCGTGACTGGTCTCCAGTACTCCGTTTTGGCCCAGGGTATCCTGCGCCGGCTCTGCGTGCTGTGTCTCCGGGGCGCTGGGAGGGTGCAGTGCGTCCTATGCCTGCGCTCCGCCCATACCGGGCGAATGTGGGCATTGAGCCTAAGGGAGAGGTGCGAGTAGTATGCACCAGATCTCCAGTGCTCACCCACAGCCCGGTTCAACCTGTGCCTGCACTTTGGAGGGTCCGGGCTAAAGTGGACATCCAGCCTGGAGGAGTGGTGCCAAGGCTGCGCACCAGAGCTCCAGTGCTCCCCCACAGCCCGGTCCATCCGGTGCCTCCTCCATGCACCAGGCCTACTGTAGGTCTCCCCAGACGGGCGGCTCTGGCGGCTCAGGACAGACGGGCGGCTCTGGCGGCTCAGGACAGACGGGAGAACCTGGAGGGAGGAGGCGGAGAGACAGCTTGGTGCGTGGCGCTGCCCCAGGGCCCACCAGGCTGTCTCTCCGTCTCCTCCCTCCAGGTTCTCTCGTCTGTCCTGAGCCGCCCGTCTGTCCTGAGCCGCCCGAGCCGCCCGTCTGTCCTGAGCCGCCCGAGCCGCCCGTCTGTCCTGAGCCGCCCGAGCCGCCCGTCTGTCCTGAGCCGCCCATCAGTCCAGAGGCGTCCGTCAGTCCAGTGGTGCTCTCTACGAGGGTCTTCAGTCCGGGGCCCGCTGCGAGGGTCCACGTCCCGCACCCGAGCCGCCGCTGTAAGAAGGCCCACCCGGACCCTCCCCTTTAGTGTCAGGTTTTGCGGCCGGAGTCCGCACCTTTGGGGGGGGGGGGGGGGGGGGGGGTTCTTTATTATTTTGGTTAGGTCAGGGTGTGACGAGGGTGGTATGTGTGTTTTTGTCTTGTCTAGGGTTTTGGTTATGTCTAGGTGTGTGTAGTCTAGGCATTATGTAGGTCTATGGTGGCCTAGATTGGTTCCCAATCAGAGGCAGCTGTTTATCGTTGTCTCTGATTGGGGATTCTATTTAGGTTGCCATTTTCCAATTTGGTTTGTGGGTAATTGTCTATGTGATGTTGCATGTTTGCACTCAGTGTTATAGCGGTCACGGTCGTTTTGTTATTTTGTATTGTTTGTTAAGTGTTCATTATTAAAAGGAAGAATGTATTCTAATCACGCTGCGCCTTGGTCTCCTCACTACGACGTTCGTGACAGTGCTAAGTTATTTTTTAGCTTCAGGTCCAATTTTAACAGGGAACAAGGAGCTTATTGGCACAGAATATGGCTCTGGTTAGCAAATAATGACATGTTTTTTTGTGGAGGTCCACAGTTTCTATAAAACGAATGAAAAGGCATGCATGAAACAAGATCGTAAAAGAGAGTTTACTACATTACCATCTGGACTAAAGGACAGATCTTGTGAATGAACAGTCTTAATCCACTGTGCCAATGTGCTATTAAAAGGTACAATTTAGCATAAGTGCTTTCAAATCCTCTGTGCTACTGCCAATATTATTCAATGTTATATTTTTTGCTTAATTACTCTTCGGGGCTGCAGACGAAATACACTCTAATTCTTTTGTATCTCATTATTTGCATTCTGGATGCCTCCTGTCCTTCTTCCCTTATCTGCCTCCGCAGCCAAAGAGAATGCACACCACAACCATGTCCTGTGTTTCCAGGCAAAGCCAGCAGATCACAGGAGGGGGACTTTTCTCAGAAGAGAGAGAAAAATATCATGAGGCATGTATTGTGCAACTTGGAGGTTTCAGATAAGTATGAATGTGCAACTTTTACTTTTACTCCACTACATTCCTAAAGAAAATATGTCATTTTTACTTCCTTTCATTTTCCCTGACACCCAAAAGTACTCTTTACATTTCGAATGCTCAGGCAGGACAGCCATATGGTCCAATTCAAGCACCTGTCAATATAAGGCATTGTCATCCCTACTGCCTCTGATCTGGTGGACTCACTAAACACAAATACTGTGTTTGTAAATTATGTATGAGTGTGCCCCTGGCTGTCTTATAATAAAATTAAAAACAAGAAAATTGTGCAATCTGGTTTTATAAATTAAGGAATTTGATGTATAGCATTTACTTTTACTCAAGTATGACAATTGAGTAATTTTTCCACCACTGTACTTAACATTTTAAACCAGATACTTTTAGACTTTTACTCAAATACACTGAACAAAAATATAAATGCAACATGCAACAATTTCAAAGATTTTTCTAAGTTAGAGAAAATCAGTTCATTGAAATAAATCCATTAGGCCCTAATATATGCATCTGTTAGTCACAGTTATCTTATTTTTTTAAAGTAGGGGAGTGGATCAGAAAACCAGTCAGTATCTGGTTTGACCACCATTTGCCTCATGCAGCTCGATACATCTCCTTTGCATAGTTGATCAGGCTGTTGATTGTGGCCTGTGGAATGTTGTCCCACTCCTCTTCAATGGCTGTGCGTGAACTGGAATACGCTGTCCTATATGTCGATCCAGAGCATCCCAAACATGCTCAATTGGTGACATGTCAGGTGAGTATGCAGGCCATGGAAGAACTGGGACAAATTCAGCTTCCAGGAATTGTGTACAGATCCTTGCAACATGGGGCTGTGCATTATCATGCTGAAACATGAGGTGATGTCGGTGGAAGAATGGCATGACAATGGGCTTCAGGATCTCGTCATGGTATCTCTGTGCATTCAAATTGCCATCGATAAAATGCAATTGTGTGTGTTGTCCATAGCTTATGCCTGCCCATACCATAACCCCACCGCCACCTTGGGGCACTCTGTTATAAAGAAACATGATATGAAGAAAATGTAGAAGAACAGAATAGCATACTCTGAGTTATTCTTATGTTAGGCCCTGATCTGGCTATGCCATATTGTTGTGGACTACACTAGTTCATTTACCAGACAAGATTTGCTTAGAATTCCGTGGCATTATGTTATATTATTTTATAGTATGAAGTATACAATTGAACATAGCTGAATACAATAGAAAGGATATGATTTGAGGGAGTGTGCACATGGGGCTTCCTCAGTCTCCTCCCTGTGTCTGCATTAATGTTGTTTTGTTCCCCTTGTCCAGACGCTGTCCTTGTTTTCTTTCATGTCGGTTATTTATTAAATATTCACTCCCTGTACCTGCTTCTCGTCTCCCAGCGTTTGTCCTCACAATGTATGTGGATGACAAAACACTACACGTCAGCTACTACAGCGAGTGAAATCACTGCAAACCCTTATCACTACAAACTTAAGAAAGAGCTGCAGTTAGTTTCAGAATAGGTGGGAAGGAATAAATAAAATATTTTAAAAACTAAAAGCATTGTACGTGGAACAAATCATTCACTAAACCCTAAACCTCAACTAAATATAGTAATAAATTATGTGGAAATCGAGCAAGTAGAGGTGACTAAACTGCTTGGAATAACCCTGGATTGTAAAAATAATAACTGTGATGGTAAAAACATGTTAATACAACAGTAGCTAAAATGGGGAGAAGTCTGTCCATAATAAAGCCCTGATCTGACTTTTGAACAACACTACCAACAAGGCAGGTCCTACAGGTCCTAGCTTTGTCGCACCTGGACTACTGTTCAAATAAAATAAATCAAATCAAATTTGATTTGTCACATACACATGGTTAGCAGATGTTAATGCGAGTGTAGCGAAATGCTTGTGCATTTAGTTCCGACTGTCACGACTTCCGCCAAAGTCGGTCCCTCTCCTTGTTCGGGTGGTTTTAAGTCGCTCTGGATAAGAGCGTCTGCTAAATGACTTAAATGTAATGTAAATGTGTTCGGCGGTCGACATCACCTTCTAGCCATCATTGATCCATTTTTCATTTTCCATTGGTTTTGTCTTGTCTTTCTACACACCTGGTTCCAATCCCATTCATCACATGTTGTGTATTTAACCCTCTGTTTCCCCTCATGTCCTTGTCAGAGGTTGTTGTATGTAGGTGTGTTATTTGTTCTGGTGTGCGATGGGTTTTGCACCCTATTATGTTATTTTTTGTATACTTTGGTTTTCTGAGGTTTTTTGAATGTTTATTAAACAGCTCAGTTTTTACCAAGTTCATTCTCCTGCACCTGACTTCCCTGCCACCAGCACGCACGGCATTACCCCGACCATGCAGTAATATCTAACAAGTAATCTAACAATTTCACAACTACCTTATACACACAAGAGTAAAGGAATGAATTAGAATATGTACATAAAAATATATATGGATGAGCGATGGCCGAACGGCTTAGGCAAGATGCAGTAGATGGTATAGAGTACAGTATATACATATGAGATGAGTAGTGTAGGGTATGTAAATATTATATAAAGTGGCATAGTTTAAAGTGACTAGTGATACATTTATTACATCCAATTTTTTATTATTAAGTGGCTAGAGATTGAGTCAGTATGTTGGCAGCAGCCACTCAATGTTAGTGATGGCTGTTTAACAGTCTGATGGCCTTGAGATAGAAGCTGTTTTTCAGTCTCTCGGTCCCAGCTTTGATGCACCTGTACTGACCTCGCCTTCTGGATGATAGCGGGGTGAACAGGCAGTGGCTCGGGTGGTTGTTGTCCTTGATAATCTTTTTGGCCTTCCTGTGACATCAGGTGGTGTAGGTGTCCTGGAGAGCAGGTAGTTTGCCCCCGGTGATGCGTTGTGCAGACCTCACTACCCTCTGGAGAGCCTTACGGTTGTGGGCGGAGCAGTTGCCGTACCAGGCGGTGATACAGCCCGACAGGATGCTCTTGATTGTGCATCTGTAAAAGTTTGAGTGTTTTTGGTGACAAGCCAAATTTCTTCAGCCTCCTGAGGTTGAAGAGGCGCTGTTGCGCCTACCACTGTAGTGTCGTGTGGTCAGGTGCCACAAAGAGGGACCTCGGAAAATTACAATTGACTCAGAACAGGGCAGCATGGCTGGCCCTTAAATGTACAATGAGAGATAACATTAATAATATGCATGTAAATATCTCATGGCTTAAAGTGGAGGAGAGATTGACTTCATCACTACGTGTTTTTGTAAGAAGTGTTGACATGCTGATGTAACAGTATAACTTTAGTCCGTCCCCTCGCGCGAACCAGGGACCCTCTGCACACATCAACAACAGTCACCCACGAAGCATCTTTACCCATCGCTCCACAAAAGCCGCGGCCCTTGCTGAGCAAGGGGAACCACTACTTCAATGTCTCAGAGCAAGTGACGTAACCGATTGAAACGCTATTAGTGCGTACCCGCTAACTAACTAGCCATTTCACATCCGTTACACTCACCCCCCTTCAACCTCCTTCTTTTCCGCAGCAACCAGTGATCCGGGTCAACAGCATCAATGTAACAGTATAACTTTAGTCCGTCCCCTCACCCCGACCCAGGCGCGAACCAGGGACCCTCTGCACACATCAACAACAGTCACCCACGAAGCGTCGTTACCCATCGCTCCACAAAAAACCTCGGCCCTTGCAGAGCAAGGGGAACCACTACTTCAAGGTCTCAGAGCAAGTGACGTAACCGATTGAAAGGCTATTAGCGCGCGTACACTGAATACACTGAGCTGTCTGTTTAAACTACTAGCACACAGCTCAGACACCCACGCACACCCCACAAGACATGCCACCAAAGGTGTCTTCACAATCCCCAAGTCAAGAACAGACTAAGGGAGGCACACAGTATTACATAGACCCATGGCTACATGGAACTCTATTCCACATCAGGTAACTGATGCAAGCAGTAGAATCAGATTTAAAAAACAGATACAAATACACCTTAGTGAACAACGACGACTGTGAAGAGACACACACACACAGGCACACATACACAAGATAAGACAAGCACTCTACACACATGTACACAAGGTTTTTGTGTTGTGGATATGTGATAGTAGAGCAGTGGCCTGAAAGAACACACTTGGTGTGTTGTGAAATGTAGTGTCATGTAATATTTTAAATTGTCTTTGGCTGCCTTAATGTTGCTAGACCCCAGGAAGAGTAGCCTGGGCAGCAGCTAATGGGGATCCTTAATAAATACAAATACCAATACAAACCTTATCAAAACATATAGGCCTATGGGCTAGGCTGCAGTTCATTCTTTAAGGATTTAGACCCCTTCCCTTTTTCCACATTTTGTTACGTTACAGCCTTATTCTAAAATGGAATTTGTGCATTTTTTTGTGCAGTTTTGTGCAGTTTTCCAGATCAATCTACACACAATACCCAATAATGACAAAGCAAAAACAGTTTTTTAGAAATTTAATTTTACTTATTTACATAAGTATTCAGACTAGAGGTCGACCGATTATGATTTTTCAACACCGATACCGATTATTGGAGGGCCAAAAACAGCCGATACCGATTAATCGGCCGGTTTTGATATATATATTTGTAATAATGACAATTAGAACAATACTGAATGAACAATGAACACTTTTATTTTAACTTAATATAATACATCAATAAAATCTATTTAGTCTCAAATAAGTAATGAAACATGTTCAATTTGGTTTAATTAATGAAAAAACAAAGTGTTGGAGAAGAAAGTAAAAGTGCAATATGTGCCATGTAAAAAAGCTAACGTTTAAGTTCCTTGCTCAGAACATGAGACCATATAAAAGCTGGTGGTTCCTTTTAACATGAGTCTTCAATATTCCCAGGTAAGAAGTTTTAGGTTGTAGTTATTATAGGACTATTTCTCTCTATGCCATTTTGTATTTCATTTACCTTTGACTATTGGATGTTCTAATAGGTACTTTAGTATTACGAGCCTAATCTCGGGAGTTGATAGGCTTGAAGTCATAAACAGTGCAATGCTTGAAGCATTGCGAAGAGCTGCTGGCAAACGCAGTAAAGTGTTATTTGAATGAACGCTTACGAGCCTGCTGCTGCCTACCACCGCTCAGTCAGACTGCTCTATCAAATCATAGACTTAATTATAATATAACAACATACAGAAATACGAGCCCTAGGTCGTTAATATGGTCAAATCCGGAAACTATCATTTCGAAAACAAAATATTTATTCTTTCAGTGAAATACGGAACCGTTCCATATTTTATCTAACGGGTGGCATCCATAAGTCTAAATATTGCTGTTACATTGCACAACCTTCAATGTTATGTCATAATTACATAAAATTCTGGCAAATTAGTTCGCAATGAGCCAGGCGGCCAAAACTGCATATACCCTGACTCTGCTTGCAATGAACGCAAGAGAAGTGACACAATTTCCCTAGTTTAATATTGCCTGCTAACATTAATTTATTTTAACTAAATATGCAGGTTTAAAAAAATATACTTCTGTGTATTGATTTTAAGAAGTGCATTGATGTTTATGGTTAGGTACATTCGTGCAACGATTGTGCTTTTTCCGCAAATGCGCTTTTGTTAAATCATCCCCCGTTTGGCGAAGTTGGCTGTCTTTGTTAGGAAGAAATAGTCTTCACACAGTTCGCAACGAGCCAGGCGGCCCAAACTGCTGCACATACCCTGACTCTGTTGCACAGAACGCAAGAGAAGTGACACAATTTCCCTAGTTAAAAGAAATTCATGTTAGCAGGCAATATTAACTAAATATGCAGGTTTAAGATTTTAAGAAAGACGTTCATGTTTATGGTTAGGTACACATTGGTGCAACGACAGTGCTTTTTTCGCGAATGCGCTTGTTAAATCACCCGTTTGGCGAAGTAGGCTGTGATTTAATGATAAATTAACAGGCACCGCATCGATTATATGCAATGCAGGACAAGCTAGATAAACAAGTAATATCATCAACCAGGTGTAGTTAACTAGTGATTATGTTAAGATTGATTGTTTTTTATAAGATACGTTTAATGCTAGCTAGCACCTTACCTTGGCTCCTTGCTGCACTCGCATAACAGGTAGTCAGCCTGCCACGCAGTCTCCTCGTGGAGTGCAATGTAATCGGCCATGATTGGTGTCAAAAATGCCGATTACCGATTGTTATGAAAATTTGAAATCGGCCCTAACTAAATCGGCTCCGATTAATCGGTCAACGTCTAATTCAGACCCTTTCCTATATGACTTTAAACTGAGCTCAGGTGCATCCTGTTTCCATTGATAATCCTTGAGATGTTTCTACAACTTGATTGGACAGGCACACATCTGGCACACATCTGTCTATATAAGGTCCCACAGTTGATAGTGCATGTCAGAGCAAAAACCAATCCATGAGGTCGAAGGAATTTTCCATAGGGCTCCGAGACAGGATTGTGTTGAGGCACAGATCTGAGGAAGGGTACCAAATGTCTGCAGCATTAAAGGTCCCCAAGAACACAGTAGCCTTCATCATTATTAAATGGAAGAAGTTTTTAACCACAATTACTAAAGCTAAAGCTGGCTGCCCGGCCAAACTGAGCAATCAGGGGAGAAGGGCCTTGTTCAGGGAGGTGACCAAGAATCCAATGGTCACTCTGGAAGAGCTCCAGAGTTCCTCTGTGGAGATGGGAGAACCTTCCAGAAGAACAACCATCTCTGCAGCACTCCACCAATCAGGCCTTTAATATAGAGTGGCCAGAAGGAAGCCACTCCTCGGTAAAAGTAACATGACAGCCCGCTTGGAGTTTGCCAAAAGGCACGTAAAGGACTCTCAGACCATGAAAAACAAGATTACCTGGTCTGATAAAATCAAGATTGAACTCTTTGGCTGAATGCCAAGCATCACGTCTGGAGGAAACCAGGCACCATCCCTACGGTGAAGCATAGTGGTGGTAGCATCATGCTGTGGGGATGTTTTTCAGTGGCTGGGTATGGGAGATTAATCGAGGGAAAGATAAACGGAGCAAAGTACAGAGAGATCCTTGATGAAAACCTGCTCCAAAGTGCTCAGGAACTCAGACTGGGGCGAAGGTTCACCTTCCAACAGGACAACAACCCTAAGTACACAGGCAAGACAACGTAGGAGTGGCTTCGGGACAAGTCTCTGAATGTCCTTAAATGGCTCAGCCAGAGCCCGGACTTGAACCCGATCGAACATCTCTGGAAAGACCTGAAAATAGCCGTGCAGTGACTGTCCGCATCCAATTTGACAGAACTTGAGAGGATCTGTAAAGAAGAATGGCAGAAACTCCCCAAATACAGGTGTGCCAATCTTGTAGAGTCATACCCAAGAAGACTCAAGGCTATAATCGCTGCCAAAGGTGCTGCCACAAAATACTGAGTAAAGGGTCAGAATACTTATGTAAATGTGATATTTCAGTTTTTTACTGTTAATACAGTACCAGTCAAATGTTTGGACACACCTGCTCATTCTCGTGTTTTTTTATTTTTACTATTTTCTACATTGTAGAATAATATTGAAGACATCAAAACTATGAAACAACACATATGGAATCATGTAGTAATCAAAACCGGGTTGGAGGGAGTAGTCGCATTCCGCTTCGCTCCACAGGTAGTATTACCATTTCATTACCATTTCATTTTCATTTTCATTTTCATTACAGTACAACGGTTTGATTTGTTTGATCTTAGCTAGCTACATAGCCGTCTTTGTATCAAACATAATTGTGTAGTTATTGAGGTTCGCTAGCCAGCTATTTTCGTCCTAACGTAACGCAACGTAGCCAACAATGCTAGCTAGCCAGCTAGCCACCGAATAGCAGCATTGTAGAAACGAGTGCATTACAACGGAACGACTTGATTAGTGTAGTTTTAGCTGGCTACACAGTTGTCTTTGCTATCTTTGATTTGTTTGATCTTAGCTAGCTACTTAGCTGGCTACATAGCCGTCTTTGTATCAAAGATAATTGTGTAGTTATTGAGGTTCGCTGAGGTTCGCTAGCCAGGTATTCTCGTCCTAACGTAACGTAACGTAGTCAACCCTGCTAGCTAGCCAGCTAGCCACTGATTAGCAGCACTGTAGAAACGATTACATTACAACGGAACGACTTGATTAGTGTAGTGTTAGCTAGCTACATAGTTGTCTTTGCTATCTTTGTATCTAAGATAATTGTGTAGCTTTGAGTAATTATCGGTTAGCTAGCCAGCTATTTTCGCCTGCCGCGCTGCCGTCCTCCTACCTAGCCAACACTGCTAGCTAACACTGCTGGCTAGCCAACTTCTACCGAATAGCAGCACTGTAGAAACTTACATTACAACGGAACGACTTGATTAGCGTAGTGTTAGCTAGTTGTCTTTGCTGTCCTTGTATCCAAGATAATTGTGTAGTTTAGAGAAATTTAGAGAAATTGTCGAGGTTACCTAGCCAGCTTCACTTTCAACAACGCAGCCACTGCTAGCCAGCCTACTTCACCAGCCAGCAGTACTATATCATTTTAGTCAATAAGATCTTTTTTTTTTTTTTTTTTTTTTTTTATGCAACGTAAGCTTAACTTTCTGAACATTCGAGACGTGTAGTCCACTTGTCATTCTAATCTCCTTTGCATTAGCGTAGCCTCTTCTGTAGCCTGTCAACTATGTGTCTGTCTATCCCTGTTCTCTCCTCTCTGCACAGACCATACAAACGCTTCACACCGCGTGGCGCGGCCACCCTAACCTGGTGGTCCCAGCCCGCACGACCCACGTGGAGTTCCAGGTCTCCGGTAGCCTCTGGAACTGCCGATCTGCGGCCAACAAGGCAGAGCTCATCTCAGCCTATGCGTCGCTCCAGTCCCTCGACTTCTTGGCACTGACGGAAACATGGCTCACCACAGATAACACTGCTACTCTTACTGCTCTCTCTTCGTCTGCCCACGTGTTCTCGCACACCCCGAGAGCTTCTGGTCAGCGGGGTGGTGGCACCGGGATCCTCATCTCTCCCAAGTGGTCATTCTCTCTTTCTCCCCTTACCCATCTGTCTATCGCCTCCTTTGAATTCCATGCTGTCACAGTTACCAGCCCTTTCAAGCTTAACATCCTTATCATTTATCGCCCTCCAGGTTCCCTCGGAGAGTTCATCAATGAGCTTGATGCCTTGATAAGCTCCTTTCCTGAGGACGGCTCACCTCTCACAGTTCTGGGTGACTTTAACCTCCCCACGTCTACCGTTTGACTCATTCCTCTCTGCCTCCTTCTTTCCACTCCTCTCCTCTTTTGACCTCACCCTCTCACCTTCCCCCCCTACTCACAAGGCAGGCAATACGCTTGACCTCATCTTTACTAGATGCTGTTCTTCCACTAACCTCATTGCAACTCCCCTCCAAGTCTCCGACCACTACCTTGTATCCTTTTCCCTCTCGCTCTCATCCAACACTTCCCACACTGCCCCTACTCGGATGGTATCGCGCCGTCCCAACCTTCGCTCTCTCTCCCCCGCTACTCTCTCCTCTTCCATCCTATCATCTCTTCCCTCTGCCCAAACCTTCTCCAACCTATCTCCTGATTCTGCCTCCTTAACCCTCCTCTCCTCCCTTTCTGCATCCTTTGACTCTCTATGTCCCCTATCCTCCAGGCCGGCTCGGTACTCCCCTCCCGCTCCGTGGCTCGACGACTCATTGCGAGCTCACAGAACAGGGCTCCGGGCAGCCGAGCGGAAATGGAGGAAAACTCGCCTCCCTGCGGACCTGGCATCCTTTCACTCCCTCCTCTCTACATTTTCCTCTTCCGTCTCTGCTGCTAAAGCCACTTTCTACCACTCTAAATTCCAAGCATCTGCCTCTAACCCTAGGAAGCTCTTTGCCACCTTCTCCTCCGTCCTGAATCCTCCCCCCCCCCCCCCCCCCTCCCTCTCTGCAGACGACTTCGTCAACCATTTCGAAAAGAAGGTCGACGACATCCGATCCTCGTTTGCTAAGTCAAACGACACCGCTGGTTCTGCTCACACTGCCCTACCCTGTGCTCTGACCTCTTTCTCCCCTCTCTCTCCAGATGAAATCTCGCGTCTTGTGACGGCCGGCCGCCCAACAACCTGCCCGCTTGACCCTATCCCCTCCTCTCTTCTCCAGACCATTTCCGGAGACCTTCTCCCTTACCTCACCTCGCTCATCAACTCATCCTTGACCGCTGGCTACGTCCCTTCCGTCTTCAAGAGAGCGAGAGTTGCACCCCTTCTGAAAAAACCTACACTCGATCCCTCCGATGTCAACAACTACAGACCAGTATCCCTTCTTTCTTTTCTCTCCAAAACTCTTGAACGTGCCGTCCTTGGCCAGCTCTCCTGCTATCTCTCTCAGAATGACCTTCTTGATCCAAATCAGTCAGGTTTCAAGACTAGTCACTCAACTGAGACTGCTCTTCTCTGTATCAAGGAGGCGCTCCTCACTGCTAAAGCTAACTCTCTCTCCTCTGCTCTCATCCTTCTAGACCTATCGGCTGCCTTCGATACTGTGAACCCTCAGATCCTCCTCTCCACCCTCTCCGAGTTGGGCATCTCCGGCGCGGCCCACGCTTGGATTGCGTCCTACCTGACAGGTCGCTCCTACCAGGTGGCGTGGCGAGAATCTGTCTCCTCACCACGCGCTCTCACCACTGGTGTCCCCCAGGGCTCTGTTCTAGGCCCTCTCCTATTCTCGCTATACACCAAGTCACTTGGCTCTGTCATAACCTCACATGGTCTCTCCTATCATTGCTATGCAGACGACACACAATTAATCTTCTCCTTTCCCCCTTCTGATGACCAGGTGGCGAATCGCATCTCTGCATGTCTGGCAGACATATCAGTGTGGATGACGGATCACCACCTCAAGCTGAACCTCGGCAAGACGGAGCTGCTCTTCCTCCCGGGGAAGGACTGCCCGTTCCATGATCTCGCCATCACAGTTGACAACTCCATTGTGTCCTCCTCCCAGAGCGCTAAGAACCTTGGCGTGATCCTGGACAACACCCTGTCGTTCTCAACTAACATCAAGGCGGTGGCCCGTTCCTGTAGGTTCATGCTCTACAACATCCGCAGAGTACGACCCTGCCTCACACAGGAAGCGGCGCAGGTCCTAATCCAGGCACTTGTCATCTCCCGTCTCGATTACTGCAACTCGCTGTTGGCTGGGCTCCCTGCCTGTGCCATTAAACCCCTACAACTCATCCAGAACGCCGCAGCCCGTCTGGTGTTCAACCTTCCCAAGTTCTCTCACGTCACCCCGCTCCTCCGCTCTCTCCACTGGCTTCCAGTTGAAGCTCGCATCCGCTACAAGACCATGGTGCTTGCCTACGGAGCTGTGAGGGGAACGGCACCTCAGTACCTTCAGGCTCTGATCAGGCCCTACACCCAAACAAGGGCACTGCGTTCATCCACCTCTGGCCTGCTCGCCTCCCTACCACTGAGGAAGTACAGTTCCCGCTCAGCCCAGTCAAAACTGTTCGCTGCTCTGGCACCCCAATGGTGGAACAAACTCCCTCACGACGCCAGGACAGCGGAGTCAATCACCACCTTCCGGAGACACCTGAAACCCCACCTCTTCAAGGAATACCTAGGATAGGATAAAGCAATCTTTCTGCCCCCCCCCCCCCCCCCCCTCTTAAAAGATCTTGATGCACTATTGTAAAGTGGCTGTTCCACTGGATGTCATAAGGTGAATGCACCAATTTGTAAGTCGCTCTGGATAAGAGCGTCTGCTAAATGACTTAAATGTAAATGTAATGTCAAAAGTGTCAAACAAATCCAAATATCTGTTATATTTGAGATTCTTCAAAGTAGCCACCCTTTGCCTTGATGACAGCTTTGCACACTCTTGGCATTATACCACCATGTATTTTAATTTTTTTCCCCACCAAGATTTACATGATAAAAACGCCACTGTGTGTAGTGGACACATTCACCTAATCTCAGTTAGCCCATAACTCTCAGTCCACGAGAGATTACGTACACCACTCTCTCACACTTTCTTTGCCTCTGTTAAACTGTCTAAACACGCAAGTATGGCCTGCTCAGAATACATATCAATGGACTTCAGGCATTTGCCCCCAAAATTTTACACCCGTTTTCAGTTTGTCATTATGGGGTATTGTGTGTAGGTTGATAAGGGAGAAAAACTATTTAATACATTTTAGAATAAGGCGTAACAAAGTGTCGAAAAAGTCAAGGGGTCTGAATACTTTCCGAATGCACTGTACCTTGCCTTACTGAACACAAGCTGGGCATCATTCACAAGTGATAATATATAATTCACAAGTGATAGGCTAATATTGACACCCATCCGACTATTCTTGATTTAATCTTGTCTTTACATATACTAAATCACATATGTGTGAAATTTGTTTTGATTTAGAATGGACCATTATCAAGTACCTGCATCGAAACAGGGGCAGCAGAAAAAAATACATGCCATCTATGCACTTAAATAGAGAATGGAGGACGCTTTTCCATTGGTTCATTTTCATGCCAGCCAGGTAGGCTACACTCCTGTTGTAAAGTGAAGCAATGTGCTTAATATTAGGGAAGTTGAGAAATAAATATAGTAGAATAGCCTATAGAAAGCTGATGGAATCATCCTATTTTTAAAAGAGTCCATCACTCTGTTTTCTTACGCAATTTCATAGCCTATAGAAATGTTGCGCAACATGAGCTCATGGGCTCTCATTAAGTGTTTGATTAGATTTTTGATTACATTTGCATTGATGTCAGAGTGATTAGAGGGACAATAGAGTGCTGAGTACCAGGCAGTTGGCAAGTTTGGTAGGCTACTAATGACCATTAGTATCAGCATGGCTTGGAGAAGCCTAATTATCGTGACTAAACGAGCACGTCGAATTTGACTGCCAGCATGACTTGTGACCGCCGGTGTGGCGGTAATACGGTCACCGTAACCGTCTTGGGCTGGCGTGGTTACACGTAGTCTGCAGTTGTGAGGCCAGTTGGACATACTGCTAAATTCTCTAAAACAATGTTTGAGGTGGCTTATGGTAGAGAAATTAACATAACATTTTCTGGCAACAGCTCTGAAGGATATTCCTGCAGTGAGCATGCCAATTGCACACTCCCTCAAAACTTGAGACACCTGTGGCATTGTGTTGTGTGACAAAACTGCACATGTTAGAGTGGCCTTTTATTGTCCCCAGCACAAGTTGCACCTGTGTAATGAGCAGTCTGTTTAATCAGCTTCTTGATATGCCACATCTTTCAGGTGGATAGATTATCTTGGCAAAGGAGAAATGCTCAATAACAGGATGTAAACACATTTGTACACACAATTTGAGAGAAATAAGCTTGTTGTGCGTATGGAGAATTTCTGGGGTCTTATATTTCAGCTCATGAAACATGGGACCAACACTTTACATGTTGCATTTATATTTTTGTTCAGTATTGTATTTTGCTGGGTAACTTTAACTTTTCCATGAGTCATTTTCTATTAAGGTATATTTTCTTTTACTCACGTATGACTAATGAGTACTTTTTCGACCACTGACTGTTAGTTTCATAATCATGTCTTAACTGAATACGATCGCTCTCAATATAAATACAAGCATAAAATGTAGACTACAAATGAAAAGAGAGATTGGCCAGTGGTAATTTCACACAATAACAATCACACACTCAGGAAAGTAAAAGTGAGAAGGCGAGAGAGATGCAAAACGAAAGGAAAAAAAGCCAATACAGACCAGAAAAGTCCAACACTATAATTTAGATTTTTTTTTTTTTTTTTTTTACTGATGGCATCTCATATAAAAGGAACTGATTGCCTATTCTCTGAATGGCCATTTGGGGAGCAGAAAGCAAAAGTACCGTTTGGCCATGCCAGTGGATATGACTGCTGAATAGAAATCAGCAGAACACTGATTGTCCCTCAATAGGACTGATACAGCAGCTTTAGCATGAACTCTCCCAGTCATAGATAACAGAGGAGCATACATGTAAATGTTATAAATGTCTTGGGTTGTTTTCCACCCAAGAACACCAACAGGAATACATCTCCACTGCATCTTCGCAGCCCGTGCAAAAAATAGACATCTCCACACTCTTAGAAAAAAATATACTATCTAGAAGGAAAACCCCTTGAATAACCTTTTTTGGTTCCAGGCAGACCCCTTTGATTCCAGGTGGAACTCTCTTGGGTTCCATGTAACACCCTTTCCACAGAGGGTTCTACATAGAACCCAAAATAGTTCTACCTGAAACCAAAAAAGGGTTCTACCTAGAACAAAAAATGGTTCTACCTGGAACCAAAAAGGGTTATCTTATTGGGACAGCTTTAGAGACCTTTTGGAACCCTTTTTTCTTAGTGTCGCTTAAACAAACAGATTTTGATGGGGATTTGTTTGGCGTATGGTAATTAGAATTCCGTGCGGCACGGACATTGACTCTAGTAAGCTGAAGAAAGTTGAAAACTCCCCTGAATACAAGCCAGGGTTGGATGCACACACTGTCCCAGTTTCATTTAACGCCTCTGCACTGCATGCAGGGCTGGGGAGATGCAACACTGTTTATCAAGAGGAGGGTAGTCAACAGAAATGCCTACTGTCCCAGCAGAGACTCAGATCCACTGACAGTGTCAAATCCAGACTCACTCACGCATGCATGCATTCACATACATACACACATACTATACACACATACGTTCACACACACACACACACACACACACACACACACACACACACACACACACACACACACACACACACACACACACACACACACACACACACACACACACACACACACACACACACACACACACACACACACGCACACAAGCACACACACGCACACAAGCACACAGATAATTATGAAAAAAAGCTGTGTATAATGGGATATCTTGGCACAAACTACGGGTGGGTGGCTGGGGAGCAACTCTTCCTGCAGCTGAGAAGTGGAGTAGATTCAATGCATTTCAAAGTGTTTGCTACTGTCCCCTATTTGGTCCCCTATGCTCAGTCAAGCTATCAAGATCACTGGTGTGTAGATGAAATGTTAGATAAGTGTTATGTTTAATCAGAATCCCCTGAGGAAGTTAGAGACTTAATAAACTGCAGCTTAGTCTGCTGAGGAACGGCTTCCCACGTAATGATAGTATCACAACCAGTGAACTGACTGACAGGGACCTAAAGGGGGTAGCACTATAAGCTACCTATTGATGTAGGATCTTAATTTGAGCCAGTTTGCCTCAGCACAATAATAATCCTGCAGCAACAGGAAATGTGAATTATGGGTTATAATTAACGGACATTCGTGTAGGGGTTCAGAACTTCAGGAGCCTTTTTAAACCTCAAATGCACTACAAGTTTAAAATGTCCTGCATTGCAGGAAAGTTCTGTACTACACCAAGTAGACTACCCCCACTTCACATGTAGATGCTTTCAGTTTCAGAACAAGTGTACTCATGCACCCTAAAGTGAAGATACTGTATTTTACAACACCTATGCCATGTTTGTATCACCCATAAAGGTTCACACCAAAATACCCACCAAAACCGCTCGTAAAGATTTACGGTGCACCGCTCACTGGCAGTATACTGTGCATTCTTTCACATAGAACCGTGTGCATTTAGAGTTGAGAGCACTGCACTTCACTGCATATATCTGCACATGGAGATATAAAATATGTTTTTAACTTCTGGAGGTGAAATCACTACAGGATGTCAATCTGCAGGCAGCCCTCCATATCAGAGGAGTGAGCGGTGGGGTTGAGGAGAGGTCGATACATCCCATAGACATAGCATGGTTGATTTTGGCAAAGGTACAGGTGACCAGTTATACAGTACTTGTGGTGCACAGCAGGGTGAAGAGGTTGGCTACAGCGTCTGACACTCATGTTAGATAGAAGGGGGGCCAGACCGAGGCAGTGCCAACAGTTCATATCAGGAAAGAAAAGAGAGCAAGAGAGAGAGACTTTCTGAATGAAGGTTAAAATGAGATGAAGTCTAGGCTATACTTCAGGAGGAGGATTTGAACATGGTAGCCTCTCTCACAAAACAAACTGTAGAAAGACAGTTTGTAAAGATTACCACATTATCGCTACACAATATGACAATAAATCAGGTAAAGCAGCCACTTTCCAGAATGACATGCTATGTTTTTTGTTTCCAAATCCACTACCTATGGCATGCATTAAAATTTGCCAGCAGTATACCACCCTGCATCCCACTGCCGGCTTGCCTCTGGAGCTAAGTAGGGTTGGTCCTGGTCGGTCCCTGGAAGGAAGACCAGATGCTGCTGGAAGTGGTGTTTTAGGGCTAGTAGGAGGCACTCTTTCCTCCGGTCCTAGATAAAATATCTCAAGGCAGTGATTGGGGACATTGCCCTGTGTAGGGTGGTGTCTTTCGGATGGGACGTTAAACGGGTGTCGTGACTCTCTGTGGTCACTAAAGATCCCATGGCACTTATCGTACGAGTAGGGGTGTTAACCCCAGTGTCCTGGCTGAATTCCCAATCTGGCCCCCAAACCATCATGACCCTCACTACTCATCTTCAGCTTCCAATGGGCTCCTTCATCTCCTCTCCCCTGTAACTATTCCCCAGGTGGCTGCTGTAAATGAGAACATCTCAGCCTCTAATATCATCACCCCTCCATTAAGTTCACACAGTAGAGTGTTTTTCTCACGTCTGTATGACTGATATTCTCTCCCTCCGCTTAACTTTCAAAGCAGAGCAGAGCACTGCAGAGCACAGGAGGTGACAGTTTGTTCAAGAAAACTGCACTTTCACATTCACGATTTGCACCAGCAAACTACACCCACAGACAAGATAGACTACTAGACCTATAGCTGAACAACTGTACTGTACTAGGGCTGCATGATATGGCCAAACATTACCCATATTACCAAATTTTGCTATTGCGATTTGACATGCGATATTGCCTAGATCAAAACACTTGGGCCAACTGGCCAACTGAAGCAAAGTGAAAAGAAGCATCGTTCTTGTTTGGAACGATCAGTTGACTGCATTTTACCCTTATGGTGAATCTAACAGTGAGGATATTTTACTCTTATGGTGAATCTAACAGTGAGGAGATTTTACTCTTATGGTGAATCTAACAGTGAGGAGATTTTACTCTTATGGTGAATCTAACAGTGAGGAGATTTTACTCTTATGGTGAATCTAACAGTGAGGAGATTTTACTCTTATGGTGAATCTAACAGTGAGGAGATTTTACTCTTATGGTGAATCTAACAGTGAGGAGATTTTACTCTTATGGTGAATCTAACAGTGAGGAGATTTTACTCTTATGGTGAATCTAACAGTGAGGAGATTTTACTCTTATGGTGAATCTAACAGTAAGGAGATTTTACTCTTATGGTGAATCTAACAGTGAGGAGATTTTACTCTTATGGTGAATCTAACAGTGAGGAGATTTTACTCTTATGGTGAATCTAACAGTGAGGAGATTTTACTCTTATGGTGAATCTAACAGTGAGGAGATTTTACTCTTATGGTGAATCTAACAGTGAGGAGATTTTACTCTTATGGTGAATCTAACAGTGAGGAGATGCGGTTCAAAATATTGCATGTGCTATGGATCTCTTGCGATATGGATATTGCACATGTTAATATTGCGATTTCGATGTCAATTCAATTAATTGTGCAGCCCTATACAGTACTGTACAAAATAGTGATTAAGTTCTTCAACAGCTGAAATCAGAGCAAACAAGAGCAGGAGAAGTGATACCAAAGGGAGAACAACTACCAATTAAGCCCAATTTAAACAATTAGCCTACTGTTTGTTGACTAAAGAAGCCAGAACTCTGTGTTTTTTTTTACTTAATCAAATTTAACTCACACTGACTGGACCCATTAAGTTTGTGCCTGGGCGATTCCATGAAAAAGTCAACCTGAGCATGCCCAAACAAAATTTGTCATTTCCAAATAAAACCACATTCATAATTATACTTAAGCTATAGGCACGTGCATATTGTCTCATTTCCAGTTGTAATACAACAAACTCTTATATATGTGTCTTCATTCAGCTGGGTTCATTTTGATATACAGTGCCTTCAGAAAGAATTCACACTTCTTGACTTTCTTCAAATTTTGTTGTGTTAAAGCCTGAATTTAAAAATGATTAAATGTATATTTTTGTGTCACTGGCCTACACACAATACCCCATTATGTCAAAGTGAAATTATGTTTTTTGAAATATTTACAAATTAATAAAAAATGAATAAGCTGAAATGTCTTGAGTCGATATGTTTTAAACCCCTTTGTTATAGCAAGCCTAAAACAAGTTCAGGAGTAAACATTTGCCTAACAAGTCACATAATAAGTTGCATGGACTCACTCTGTGTGCAATAATAGTGTATAACATGATTTTTGAACAACTACTTCATGTCTGTACACTACACATACAATTATACGTAATTCAGTTGAGCAGTGAATTTCAAACACAGATTCAATCACAAAGCAGGGTGGTTTGCAAATGCCTCGCAAAAAAGGGAACTATTGCGAGATGGGTAAAAATAAAAAAGCAGACATTGAATATCCCGTTGATCATGGTGAAATTAATTATACTTTGGATGGTGTATCAATACACCCAGTCGCTAGAAAGATACAGGGGTCCATCCTAACTCAGTTGGCAGAGAGGAAGGAAACTGCTCAGAAATTTCACCATAAGGCCAATGGTGACTTTAAAACAGTTACAGAGCTTAACCTGTTGAGGCTGGGGGCGCTGTTGTCACTATTTATGCTAATCGTGTAATTTTTGAAACGGCTTCCCACAAAATTCTTGATCGTACAATATGCATATTATTATTATTATTGGATAGAAAACAGTCTATAGTTTCTATAGAAGTTGAAATTTTGTCTCTAAGTGGAACAGAACCCATTCTACAGCAATTTCCCTGACATGGAGTCAGATTTCAGAAATGTTGGCCCCTGATCTGGAGTCAGTTAAAAGGCCACTGTTATTGCTATGAGTATACGGACACTGCTTACGTCTTCCCCTGGATGCCTTTACGTGATGACGATTTGAATGGGGTCGATTGCGCGTTCACAGGCACTATAAATTAAAAAACCCTGTAGCTAGCAACTCTTTTCTTGGTGCGTCATGCGCGTGGAGGACACCGACCCGCACCTGTTCCAAGCATTAGTGTTGGGAGTAATCTTTCTCCGGTCATGTTAAGACTCGTTATAGGAGTTAAAAACATCATAAGGTAGTTAATTTAAAGCGTTTTATAGCAATTTATATCCGTTTAGTGCGGATATAAAAGATATAAAAGACATTTATTTCTGAAACGCTGTGAATCGCTGGGCACGCTTCCAGTTCATCCCGAACGCAGTTGGCATTTCCACATGGCAAGAGGACAGCTTTCCACCAAAAGACGATTAGACCCAAGAAAGGATCCTTTGCCCAAGATACTGATGGAAGAACAGCTCAAAGTAGGACATTTTTATTATGATAAATCGTGTTTCTGTCGAAAAATGTTAGTGGCTTAGGACGCCATGTTTTTTGACGTAGCTTCGCTTGGCGCAAACTGTATTGAAAAGTAAGGATAATTTAAAAAATGTAAATCCGCGATTGTATTAAGAATTAAATTGTCTATCAATCGCTGTCCACCCTATATTTTTTAGTCACGTTTATGAGTATTTATGTATAAGAGTAGATCACTGTCTAATATGGCGCACCAACATTTTCTCACCAGCTGGGCTACTTTTGTCATTGTGTAACCATGATTTTGGTGGCTAAATATGCACATTTTCGAACAAACTGTATATGTATGTTGTAATGTGATGTTACAGGGGTGTCATCTGAAGAATTCTGAGAAGGTTAGTGAAAAAAATAATATATTTTGGCGATGTTTACGTTATCGCTCTCTTTGGCTAGAATCAATGCTGGGCTGCTATGTGCTATGTGCTATGCTAATATAACGATTTATTGTGTTTTCGCTGTAAGACACTTAGAAAATCTGAAATATTGTCTGTATTCACAGGATCTGTGTCTTTCGATTAGTGTATGCTGTGTATTTTTACAAAATGTTTGATGATTAGTAGTTAGGTAAACACGTTGCTCATTGTAATTATTCTAGTCCATTTGTGACGGTGGGTGCAATTGTAAACTATGCCAGCTACCTGAAATATGCACATTTTTCTAACAAAACCTATCCCATACCATAAATATGTTATCAGACTGTCATCTGATGAGTTTTTTTCTTGGTTAGGGGCTATAAATATCTTAGTTTAGCCGAATTGGTGATAGCTACTGGTGTTGGTGGACAAATAAAAGATGGTGGATTATGCTAATGTGTTTTTAGCTAATAGATTTACATCTTTACATATTGTGTCTTCCCTGTAAAACATTTTAAAAATCGGACATGTTGGCTGGATTCACAAGATCTGTGTCTTTCATTAGCTGTATTGGACTTTAATGTGTGAAAGTTAAATATTTAAAAAAAAATTTTGAGGGGGAATTTCGCGGCACTGGTTTTTCAGTGGGGGTGGGGGGGGAGTGCCGCTAGCGGCACCCTCATCCTAGACAGGTTAATGGCTGTGATAGGAGAGAACTGAGGATGGATCAACCACATTGTAGTTACACCACAATACTAACCTAATTGACAAAAAGAACTGAAAAGAAGTTAGCCTGTACAGAATATGTGGCAAAGCAATTCCGGTTTTGTCCTGGATACAAAGGGTTATGCAGTGCATTCGGAAAGTGTTCAGACCCCTTGAAATTTTCTCGATTTTTGTTACATTACAGCATTGTTCTAAAATTGATTAAATCGTTTTTTTCTTTCATCAATTTACACACAATACCCCATAATTACAAAGCAAAAATAGGTTTTTAGAATTTGTTGCACAAAAAAAACTGAAATATTACATTTACATAAGTATTCCGACCCTTTACTCAGTACTTTGTTGAAGCACCTTTGGCAGCGATTACAGCCTTGCGTCTTCTTGGGTATGACACTACAAGCTTGGCACACCTGATTTGGGGAGTTTCTCCCATTGTTCTCTGCAGATCCTCTCAAACTCTGTCATGTTGGATGCGGACCGTCACTGCACAGCTATTTTCAGGTCTCTCCGGAGATGTACGATCGGGTTCAAGTCAGGGATCTGGCTGGGCCATTCAAGGACATTCAGAGACTTGTCCCGAAGCCACTCCTGCGTTGTCTTGGCTGGGTCGTTGGGTCGTTGTCCTGTAGGGTCGTTGTCCTGTTGGAAGGTGAACCTTCGCCCCAGTTTGAGGTCCTGAGCGCTCTGGGGCAGATTTTCATCAAGGATCTCTCTGTACTTTGCACTGTTTATCTTTCACTCGATCCTGACTAGTCCCCCAGTCCCTGCCACTGAAAACATCCCCACAACATGATGCTGCCACCACCATGCTTCACCGTAGGGATGGTGCCAGGTTTCCTCCAGACGTCACGCCTTCAGGCCAAAGAGTTAAATAATGTTTCTCACGGTCTGAGAGTCTTTTAGGTGCCTTTTGGCAAACTCCAAGCGTACTGCCTTTTACTGAGGAGTGGCTTCCGTCTGGCCACTCTACCATAAAGGCCTGATTGGTGGAGTGCTGCAGAGATGATTGGGTTTCTGGAAGGTCAGAGTGGCTATCAGTTTGGCCGGGCGGCCAGCTCTATGAAGAGTCACGGTGGTTCCAAACTTCTTCCATTTAAGAATGATGGAGGCCACTGTGTTCTTGGGAACCTTCAATGCTAAAGACATTTTTTGGTACCCTTCCTCAGATCTGTGCCTCGACACAATCCTGTCTTGGAGCTCTACGGACAATTCCTTCGACCTCATGACTTAGTTTTTGCTCTAACATGCACTGTCAACCGTGGGACCTTATATAGACATGTGTGCCTTTCCAAATCATGTCCAATCTCAAGAATGATCAGTGGAAGCAGGATGTACCTGAACTCAATTTCGAGTCTCATAGCAAAGGGTCTGAATACTTATGTAAATATGTATTTCTGTTTTTAATATTTTATAAATTTGCAAATATTTCTAAAAACCTGTTTTCGCTTTTTCGTAATGGGGTACTATGTGTAGATTGCTAAGTAAATTGACAAAAAAAATTTTTTTTAGAATACGGCTGTAATGCAACAAAATGTTGGAAAAGTCAAGGAGTCTGAATACTTTCTGTATATAACGACATATGATGTTTAATGTACAAGATTAATCTTTGTATAGACTACACCTAATATAGAATAGAAGAGACATTTTAATTTCATTGAATTTCACTGATATCAATTATATATCCTTTCATGCAAATTCTAATTGCAATTCTGTATCCTGTTAAGTACTTAAATTAAAATTAAATTAAAATGCATTCATTTCATTGGAATTCATGAGGCATTCTCAATTCAATTCTGAATTGAGCCCAGCCCTTACGCACACACGAACGCACACACACACACGTACAATACCACACAAACACATGCTAATCATTTACAGTTGCCAATCTTGATAACTCCCTGCTCATTCGACACTAGGTCCGCCCCCCTCTTCCATTCACTTCATTTCATTACACACTGCTTTCCTCCTGGCTGTCACGACAGGGCTTTGCCAAACCACTATCTCTCACACACGCTTGCATAATAAATGAACACAGAACACTTTGCAATTGACGTGCCCTCAGTTTGCTTCCACATGGTAAGAAATGCAGTTTCCATGTAAGCGACTGTGGCGATCCTCTCTGTTCCTCATCCAGAGAGAAACACACAGGAATCTACCACAAAGTTTCTGCCGCACAGCTGGTTGTCATTGAAGAAAGATGCGTTGGCAACTATGGGCTAAAAATACGGACAATCTCTTTGTATTATTGAAGAGGCAGGGTGTAGCGTATTTGAACCGTTTAGGAAATATGAGGTTTGAGGGATCGCAATGTGCCATTCAGCTTTTAGGAGAGTGATTACATGCAAATTACAATGTTGACCTTTTTAGGGGTGGCAGGTAGCCTAGTGGTTAGAGTGTTAGGCCAGTAACCTAAAGGTTGCTAGATTGAATCCCCGAGCTGACAAGGTAAAAATCTGTTGTTCTACCCCTGAACAAGGCAGTTAACCATTCTAAATAAGAATTAGTTCATAGCTGACTTGCCTAGTTAAATAAAAACACCTATGATGTATGTGGAATATTTACAACCTACTGGGAAAAAACTGGTTGAATCAATGTTGTTTCCACATTAGTTCAACAAAATAATTCAATACGATGTTGAATCAATGTCGTAAACTGATTTGCAAAAAGTAATCAACATAAGGGAATTACATATTTTTTTCATCCAACTTTTAAACTAAATCCAATGATCCAGACATTTTTTGTTCCTTTCACATTAGTTGACAACTCAACCAATGTAAATCAAAACTAGACGTTTAACTGACATCTGAGCCCAGTGGGAACTCTGTCAACCACTAGCCTATATGCGGTCTCTGTGAAACCAGATAATGTATTGTACTCTGCCAATGGTATACCAGGAATTTTACAGCACTTCTTCCCGTGGTGTTCAAAAGCACAATTTTGCTCACAATAACAGCATTTTTGTTTGGCATCAATCATTGCATCTGCAAATTGTGAATCCTAACTACTGTGGCATTTGACTCATCATCATCATACCTGACAATAGCACATCATACTGTATCTATACGCCAGCCGCAGCCCAAGTGATGTAACCTAATTCACAGACTCTATACACCCTTCACGGGAATACATCTAGTCTTGCTGCTATTGCTCTTTGGCCACAAATAAATAAATGCACAGTGTACTAGTTGATTATTATTGTCCCAGATAGTCTTGTTGAATACTTGGCTTCTCTCACAGTGTCCTCAACACCCGATCATTACATAACATGTTTACCCAGGTTTCCTCTCAGCTCCTCACAGACAGAGAAACTGACTATTCAAACACGGCTGCCTGCCTCCCTTCCCTAGCTGAACCGAGCTCTCCCTTCAAAGCATGCAAGGCAAGCGGTACCCACTACTAACCAGCACCACTGCTTCCACTGAACATAGTCCACACAGACAGATAGCAGCAGCACATTGCATGTCTGCCGGCTGCACACAGAAGTGTGTGAGATGAGATGCACTGTGAAAGATACATTTCAGAGGTTTACATCTCACAAAAAAATGCAGTTTTTTGCCTAGAAAGTTCCCATCTCTCACTCTTCTCTTCCGGGACAAAGTTGTGCATGTATGCAGCAGCAGCCAGAGAGAACAGTGGTGTGTTTGTGTACAAAAGCATGTCAGGTGCACCACAGTGCAAAATCATTCCAATGAGAATCTTTCTAGGAAAGATGCAGGGGGGAATTAATAATTGCAGCTAACTAAAAAGTAATGAATGATCTTTTCTACCAAAATCATCTATCAAAATTCTTAAACAGTGGATTTACATAAGACTGATCAGCCATACAGAACAAATGTATTTGAAAGTAAGATGCTGAGACCCACCCATTTCCAAACTGAACACTTAATCTATCACTATGCTAAAATCACTGACTATTCAAACACACTGAAATCCATGTGCTGCCAACGTTGCTAATCCGACACCCTTAGACTTTTCGAATAGGGTATAACTATGACATGAGGGGTAGATTATAAAAAATTATGTTACCTTCTTCAGAGCTGACATTCTACAGTATGTAATTCCTCCTCAAATCCCGTTCACATGCTGAGGTTTCCAGCGAAGTTTAGAGGGTGCGCCCATTCCAAACTAGGCTCACTCTGGTCCTGATGCTGAGCTATGGGTACCTACCTATTTGATATTCACATCGCGGTTTCCATGCGCTGCTTTCAAACCCTTTTTCACATCTGGCTTAGTTTGCGCATGTCAATGGAGTTGATATTACTGGATGCGACCAGAGGGGGAGCTGTTGATCAGGATATAGGGAGCCACTGTCTGGCAGGGCCACTGATGCAGGCAGTTGAATTTCTATCCGTTTCTAAACTATACCGTCTTTGGTTCCATTCTCGTGTGGATAGCTAAGTGAGGTCTGCGCTCCAGCTTGCTTGTTTTTTTCTTTCACCGCTGTGCACACACACACACAATGATATTTGGCTAAATGATTTCAGTGGTAACGGGGCATGCTTAGTCAATGCAATGATACAAATGATGGAGTGTCATTCCAGAAGTTCTTAAAAGCTGCAAAACACTCACTAGCAGGGTAGATGGCTATGCTAACGAGCTATCTAGCTGATAGCTTTAGCGTTCATCACAGGTTTGTTTAATGGTGCATTCGAGTTAATTCTAGTGATATGGCACATAGGAAACAAGGTAAGTCAATTTCGCTTCTAACGTCAGACGTACCGTTAGCTAACATTAGCTGGTTTTACAAGTTTGTACTAGCTAGCTATCCTGCTAGCAAGGCAGCTACTCACCTCGCGCATTTCACTGTCAAACGCAAGTGGCATCATGCCCTGTCAATTCCGCGTGTTTTTGTAATACATTCATAGATGTATACATCATTGGATACATTGTATTCCTTTTATTGTAATCTTCTGATTTTAATCAAGTGTTTATGCTTACTGTCTGTTTTACTTTAATCTATCAGCTGCTGTTGTGATGATTTTCCCCACCATTTGTCCATTAACTACATTTTTATTTGAAGCCTATGGCTTGTACTTGACATGGACAGCAAAGTGAAATAAAAGTTAAAAGATGCTACACATAAGATTATATATATTTTTTTACAATAGAAGCCGCCCCTGAAGGGAGAGATCAATAGGCAAATATCTTAGCCAATCACAACAGTGGCAGTTAAGTAATGTTGTGAAACACTATCATTCCACTATTAGCACCAGGTATATTAGACATTACTATGCAAAAAAAAAATATATGTGTAGCACCTTTAAGAATGTTAGTTAACTTTGTTTCAGTATTCCAGTCTAAGGTTCTTCAGAGGCTGTACCTTACCTCCCAGGCCTGCGAAAGAATCCAGCTCTCCACTCGCTGAGACCACTGTGAAACAAAAAGTAGGCCTAGAGGAGGAGGGCACTATCACTGGTAAGTAGAGTTTCATATTACAATATACAAGTTATTCTCAAATTATTCTTATCTCTGTCAAGAGGAGAAAGAGAAAGAGACGGCGATATCGAGGACGAAGGTCAGGGTGCCTTGTAAGGATCCGGCGGTGAGTGGGTAATTTTCCTTTACCATCGGTCCTGTTAGCCAGCGTACAATCTTTGGATAATAAAATAGACAAACTACAAGCACGTATATCCTACCAGCGGGACATTAAAAACTGTAAAATCTTATGTTTCATCGAGTCATGGCTGAATGACGACATGAATAACATACAGCTGGCGGGTTATACACCGTATCGGCAGGTTAGACCAGCAGCCTCTGGTAAGACAAGGGGTGGCGGTCTATGTATATTTGTAAACAACAGCTGGTGCATGATATCTAAGGATGTCTCAAGGTTTTGCTCGCCTGTGATAGTGTGGTCTACAGCTTATCATGAGAGACTATTTACCAAGAGTTTTCATCTATATTCTTTGTAGCTGTCTATTTACCACCACAAACCGATGCTGGCACTAAGACCGCACTCAATGAGCTGTATACGGCCATAAGCAAACAGGAAAACGCTCATCCAGAGGTGGCGTTCCTAGTGGCCGGGAACTTTAATGCAAGGAAACTTAAATCCGTTTTACCTACTTTCTATCAGCATGTTAAATGTGCAACCAGAGGGAAAAACACTCGAGACCACCTTTATTCCACACACAGAGACGTGTACAAAGCTCTCCCTCGCCCTTCATTTGGCAAATCTGACCCTAATTCTATCCTCCTGATTTCTGCTTACAAGCAAAAACTAAAGCAGGAAGCACCTGCGTGGTCAATAAAAAAGTGGTCAGATGAAGCAGATGCTAAGCTACAGGACTGTTTTGCTAGCACAGAATGGAATATGTTCCGTGATTCTTCCGATGGCATTGAGAAGTACACCACAACAGTCACTGGCTTCATCAATAATTGCATTGACGACATCGTACCCACAGTGTATGTACATACATACTCCAACCAGAAGCCATGGATTACAGGCAACATCCGCACTGAGCTAAAGGGTAGAGCTGCCGCTATCAAGGAGCGGGACTCTAACCCGGAAGCTTGTAAGAAATCCTGCTATGCCATCCGACAAACCATCAAACAGGCAAAGCGTCAATACAGGACAATGATCGAATCGTACTACACCGGCTCTGAAGCTCGTCGGATGTGGCATGGCTTGCAAACTATTACAGCCGCGAGCTTCCCAATGACATGAGCCTACCAGATGAGCTAAATTACTTCTATGCTTGCTTCGATGCAAGTAACACTGAAAATTGCATGAGAGCATCAGCTGTTCCGGACGACTGTGATCACGCTCTCCGTAGCCAATGTAAGTAAGCCCTTTAAACAGGTCAACATTCACAATGCCGCAGGGCCAGACGGATTACCAGGACGTGTACTGCGAGCATGCACTGACCAACTAGCAAGTGTCTTCACTGACATTTTCAACCTCTCCCTGTCGGAGTCTGTAATACCAACATGTTTCAAGCAGACCAACATAGTCCTTGTGCCCAAGAACACTAAGGTAACCTGGATAAATGACTACTGACGCGTAGCATTCACGTCTGTAGCCATGAAGTGCTTTGAAAGGCTGGTCATGGCCCACATCAACATCATTATCCCAGAAAATATAGACCCACTCCAATTTGCATACCGCCCCAACAGATCCACAGGTGATGCAAACTCTATTGCACTCCACACTGCCCTTTCCCACCTGGACAAAAGGAACACCTATGTGATAATGCTATTAATTGACTACAGCTCAGCGTTCAACACCATAGTGCCCTCAAAGCTCATCACTAAGCCAATGCCCCTGGGACTAAACACCTGCTTCTGCAACTGGATCCTGTACTTCCTGACCCCCCCCCCCCCCCCCCCCCCCCCCCAGGTGCTAAGGGTAGGTAAAAAACATCCTCCATGCTGATCCTCAACACGGGGGCCCCCAGGGTGCGTGCTCAGTCCCCTGCTGTACTTCCTGTTCACTCGTGACTGCATGGCCAGGCACGACTCCAACACCATTATTAAGTTAGCTGATGACACAACAGTGGTAGGCCTGATCACCGACAACGATGAGACAGCCTATAGGGAGGAGGTCAGAGACCTGGCCGTGTGGTGCCAGGACAGCAACCTCTCCCTCAACGTGATCAGGATAAAGGAGATGATTGTAGACTACAAGAATAGGAGCACGAAGCCTGCCCCCATTCTCATTGATAGGGCTGTAGTGGAACAGGTTGAGAGCTTCAAGTTCCTTGGTATCCACATCACCAACAAACTATCATGGTCCAAACACACCAAGACAGCCGTGAAGTGGGCACGACAACACCTATTCCCCCTCAGGAGACTGAAAAGATTTGCACAGGTCCTCAGATCCTCAAAATGTTCTACAGCTGCACCATCGAGAGCACCCTGACTGGTTGCATCAATGCCTGGTATGGCAACTGCTCGGCCTCTGACCCCAAGGCACTACAGAGGGTAGTGCGTACAGCCCAGTACATCACTGGGGCCAAGCTTCCTGCCATCCAGGACCTCTACACCAGGCATTGTCAGAGGAAGGCCCTGAAAATTGTCAATGAATACAGCCACCCAAGTCAGGTCATACAGTTTAAGTCGGAAGTTTACATACACCTTAGCCAAATACATTTTAACTCAGTTTTTCACAATTCCTGACATTCAATCCAAGTAAAAATTCCCTGTCTTATGTCCGTTAGGATCCCCTCTTTATTTGAAGAATGTGAAATGTCAAAATAATAGTAGAGAATTATTTATTTCAGCTTTTATTTCTTTCATCACATTCCCAGTGGGTCAGAAGTTGACATACACTCAATTAGTATTTGGTAGCATTGCCTTTTAAATTGTTTAACTTGGGTCAAACGTTTCAGGTAGCCTTCCACAAGCTTCCCACAATAAGTTGGGTGAATTTTGGCCCATTCCTTTTGACAGAGCTGTTGTAACTGAATCAGGTTTTTAGGCCTCCTTGCTCGCACACACTTTTTCAGTTCTGCCCACAAATGTTCTATAGGAATGAGGTCAGGGCTTTGCGATGGCCACTCCAATACCTTGACTTTGTTGTCCTTAAGCCATTTTGCCACAACTTTGGAAGTATGCTTGGGGTCATTGTCCGTTTGGAAGACCCATTTGCGACCAAGCTTTAACTTCCTGACTGATGTCTTGAGATGTTGCTTCAATATATCCACATCATTTTCCTATCTCATGATGCCATCTATTTTGTGAAGTGCAACAGTCCCTCCTGCAGCAAAGCACTCCCACAACATGATGCTGCCACCCCCGTGCTTCACGGTTGTGATGTTCTTCAGCTTGCAAGACTCCCCCTTTTTCCTCCAAACATAACGATGGTTTGCAAGCCTCCCCCTTTTTCCTCCAAACATAACGATGGTCATTATGGCCAAACAGTTCTATTTTTGTTTCATCAGACCAGAGGACATTTCTCCAAAATGTACGATCTTTGTCTCCATGTCCAGTTGCAAACCGTAGTCTGGCTTTTTTATGGCGGTTTTGGAGCAGCGGCTTCTTCCTTGCTGAGCGGCCTTTCAGGTTATGACTATGTAGGACTCGTTTTACTGTGGATTTAGATACTTTTGTACCTGTTTCCTGCAGCATCTTCACAAGGTCCTTTGCTGTTGTTCTGGGATTGATTTGCACTTGTCGCACCAAAGTACGTTCATCTCTAGGAGACACAACTCGTCTCCTTCCTGAGCGGTATGATGGCTGCGTGGTTCCATGGTGTTTATACTTACGTACTATTGTTTGTACAGATGAACGTGGTACCTTCAGGCATTTGGAAATTGCTCCCAAGGATGAACCAGACTTGTGGAGGTCTACAATTTCTTTTCTGAGGTCTTGGCTGATTTCTTTTGGTTTTCCCATTTTGTCAAGCAAAGAGGCACTGAGTTTGAAGGTCGGCCTTGAAATATATCCAAAGGTACACCACCAATTGACTCAAATGATGTCAATTAGACTATAAGAAGCTTCTAGCTCCATGATCATTTTCTGGAATTTTCCAAGCTGTTTAAAGGCACAGTCAACTTAGTGTATGTAAACTTCTGACCCACTGGAATTATGATACAGGAATTATAAGTGAAATAATCTATTTGTAAACAATTGTTGGGAAAATTACTTGTGTCATGCACAATGTAGATGTCCTAACCGACTTGCCAAAACTATAGTTTGTTAACAAGAAATTTGAACATTTTATTTTAATGACTCCAACATAAGTGTATGTAAACTACACTTTCAACTGTAGACTGTTCTCTCTGCAACCGCACGGCAAGCAGTACCGGAGCGCCAAGTCTCGGTCCAAAAGGCTTCTCAACAGCTTCTACCCCCAGGCCATAAGACTCCTGAACAGCTAATCAAATGGCTACCCAGACTATTTGCATCGTCTCCCCCCCCCCCCCCCCCCCCCCACCACCACTCTTTTACGCTGCTGCTTTTCTCTGTTTATTAACTATGTATAGTCACTTTAATAACTCTACCTACATATATGTACATATTACCTCAATCACCTCGACTAACCAGTGCCTCTGTACATTGACTCTGTACCGGTACCCCAAGTATATAGCCTCGCTATTGTTATTTTACTGCTGCTCTTTAATTATTTGTAACTTTTTGTTTCTTGTTTTTTACTTATCACAAACTTTTGTTAAAACTGCATTGTTGTTTAAGGGCTTGTAAGTAAGCATTTCACTGTACGGTCTACACCTGTTGTATTCGGCACATGTAACAAATAAAATTTGATTTGAAATAAATATTGTTTCCGGAGCTGAGTGAGACATCACCTGCTTTTTATTACTCCCATCTAAGTTGGTGTCACACTCAGGAAATGATATAGCTACAAACACCTCCAAACCAACTACCAGTACTTACAGTATAGCTAATGTTCTTTCTTTCTCATTTGCTCTGTGTCTCAGGAGATAGAGGGATAACACTATCCCCAGCCAGGCAGACGAGTATACACAGTCCTAGCTCCCCCTGCAGACTACAAGACGAGTGCAGAGGGATCTGTCACGCCTTCAGCCAGCATGCATAAATACTGTGGAGTTGGTAAGAGGGCTATAATCTTACATTTATGGACTGTCTGTGGGGACAGAGATGCTCCGTAAAGCAAGGGATTTACTATCGAGGCCTCTCGATAGTAGGTTCCCCAGTTCGGCTCAGTGCTCAGTGTTACTATCACTCTCCTTGATTGTCTTTTCCAGTCTAGTTGTGGGGGAAAAGCAGGAACAAATATTTTTAACAATGATCTTAGTTGTTAGATGGTTATGCAGAGTGTACCCCATGCATTGAGATGGGATCTGTGCCACATGGATTAGACCAGCCAGTTAGGGGCTCCCGAGTGGCGCATCACGACAGATCCTGGTTCGATTCCAGGCTGTATCGCAACCGGCCGTGATTGAGAGTCCCATAGGGCGGTGCACAATTGGCCCAGCGTCGTCCGGGTTCGGGTTTGGCTAGGGTAAGCTGTCATTGTAAATAAGAATTTGTTCTTAAATGACTTGCCTAGTTAAATAAAGGTTAAATAAAATGGTTGATGCTGTTGCTCAGTGTGTTCTCGAGGTCAAATGTTATGGTTATTATTACAGATATGGGTTGATTATCTCAGTGTAAATGGCTTATGTGGGCACTCAATTAAACCATTTATGCTCAACAGTTGACATTGATTTACCATAGAACGTATATTTTTTTTGTTATGTGATCAGTAGACTGAGATGTAACCAAGTACAGTAGATGTGTTTAGTGGAGGTTTCCCTGGCATCACGAAACAACTGAATGAACAAGCTGCTCTAAGCCGTCCTACTCCAGTCCATTTCACTCACTCACCGTCTGCCTGCTGGAGAGGTAGGGGGTTTAGGCTACCTGGCTGAAACTGATGAGATTAGTAGTTGCCATTAGAGAATAGCCAAAGAATACACAGAATGGGTTGTACTAGTATTTACACTTTACAAGCTCTCTGCAGCAATTGTGTTAATTAATTGGAAGATATGTTTTTCTAGCAGCTCAAGAATTTATGACATCAAGGCATACTCAATTCAGCTATATTTGCACGTTACAATGGTTTAGACCGAGTCAGCAATTTAGGCCTATTAATATTTTTTACTTTTTTAATATTATTATTATTATTTTTAAATATGAGTTATAGATCTATCATTCTCATTAAAGCAAGTCTAAGAACCGGTAGATCAGTTCTATGTGTGCTATTTCTATGCTTCCCGTTAAGTTTTGTTCTTGCGTCTTTCGGTTTTGTACACAAGCTGAAAACACAATATTTTTCTTTATTAAAAATATATTTCACAGCAGTTTACATGGTACAATGATTCTCTACACTGTATTGCTTGTTTTGTCACAAACTGAAATTTGGCGAACTATTCACATTTTTGTAACCAGGAAATGGCAGAGCGATTTCTTCGTATTGCACCTTTAATGCTTGGCCATTCCATTTTTCTGACAAGCAGCACTATTTTAGAAGTAGTAGAGGTTAGCAATTACAGGATAGGCCTAATCTTGTAGTAGTACACATGGAGTAGTAGAGTGGTTTCGAGTAGATGTTTGTGTCTGTGGCTCTGTGCTACAGTACGCTTGCAGGTACAGTATGCCTACCGCTTTAAATATTTGTTACCATGGAGAAAGCAAAGAGCACCATGACAGCCTCATAGTCATACATTTTTTTTTTTTGTTGTTTCTTCAAAGTCTTAACATTTACCGTGGCAGATGTCTATTTTGAATAATGGCTGAAAGTACTTCCATGTAGAGCAGCTGGGCGTATACGCATGATGCAGTTCTTCTCTCTTTTTTTATTAACATCTAAGCAAGGAATGAAGTCATCATGTATATTGCATATTTGAAAGGGCCCACTTATGGGAAAATCTCAATGAACAGTATACACACCAAAAACAAGTAAAGAGGCATGGGGAGAAGCTCAGCAATACTCAAGTGACTGAATAATTTGACACTGTAAGAGCAATGTCTACTGCTATTTGCCTAGTTAATAGCAACTCTACTGCATTGTATTTGGGCTGCACAGTGCCCGCTAGTTGGTGAGAAGTTTTGGGCCTGTGTGTCTATGCATGTCACAAGGAATTTGTTTCCAAAAGCCTAATTCCTTCAACCTCCCACAAGGCCTTGGAGTTCTTAGACCGTCAAAATGTGTAAAGTGAGGGACCAACTCAGCCAAGAATGATATTTTAGCAGTGGTTTAGATTTACTCATCAGAGAGACCTTGGATGACCTTACTATTCATCCCTCCTGTCAACATTACAATGTTGTTTCTGGATCACTTAGACACTAGAGGGAGCAGTGTGACTCACATTCCTTAGATGACTGCAGTTCACCTGTTTCCCTTTTAAACAGACCATTTTTTTTTCATGACTAATACTATGCGTGCGTGTGAATGTACCACACGTCCGTCTTCATTCTACAGGACAGCCTGTGTCTTTTAACCACGATTGATTGAGCTGGACCTTGCTGCATTAAGTGTCTATTATCGAGCCCATGTCCACTTAGCCCCATATCTGCCGCATAATTTACATATTACCTCCAACAGCAAATCGCTTCCTACAGTGCATTCAGAAAGTATTCAGACCCCTTGACTTTTTCCACATTTTGTTACATTACAGCCTTATTCAAAAATGTATTTAAAACACAATACCCCATAATGACAAAGTGACAAAGCAAAAACAGGTAGGTATTCAGACCCTTTACTCAGTACTTTGTTGAACCACCTTTGGCAGCGATTACAGCCTCGATGTCTTTTTGGGTATGATGCTACAAGCTTGGCACACCTGTATTTTGGGAGTTTCTCCCATACTTCTCTGCAGATCCTCTCAAGCTCTGTCAGGTTCAATGGGGAGATTCACTGCACAGCTATTTTCAAGTCTTTCCAGAGATGTTCAATTGGGATCAGTCCGGGCTTTGGCTGGGCCACTCGAGGACATTCAGAGACTTGTCCCGAAGCCACTCCAAGATGCGTTGTCTTGGCTGTGTGATTAGGGTCGTTGTCCTGTTGGAAGGTGAATCTTTTCCCCAGTCTGAGGTCCTGAGCAAGGCCCTTCTCCCCCGATTGCTCAGTTTGTCTTGGTGGTTCCAAACGTCTTCCATTTAGGAATGATGGAGGCTATTGTTCTTGGGGATCTTCGATGCTGCAGAAATGTTTCGGTACATTTCCCCAGATCTGTGTCTCGACACAATCCTGTCTCGGAGCTCTACGGACAATTCCTTCGACCTCATGGCTTGGTTTTTTTCTCTAACACGGACTGTCAACTGTGGGAGCTTATATAGACAGGTGTGTACCTTTCCAAATCATGTCCACGCAATTGAATTTATCATAGGTGGACTACAATCAAGTTGTAGAAACAGCTCAAGGATGATCAATGAAAACAGGATGCACCTGAGATCAATTTCGAGTCTTATCACAAAGGGTCTAAATACTTATGTAAATAAGGTATCTGTTTTTTAATTTTTAATAAATTAGCCAACATTTCTAAAAACCTGTTTTAAATTCGTCATTATGGGGTATAGTGTGTCGATTGATGGAAAAAATGTTTTTGTCAATTTTAGAAAGGCTGTAACATAACAAAATGTGGAAAAGGTCAAGGGGTTTGAATACTTTCCAAATGCACTGTACATGGTTTTTATGATTAGTTTTATGTAAATGCTGTGAATAATAATTTGCCAGCTTGGTATTTGCGCAGTTTCCTTTCTCAGCTGAAAATGGATAAATAAGTCAAATGTTTTTTAAGATACTTAAAATGCCACTTTCTCTGTCTCTGCACAGCTGCCCATATGGTAGTTGCTTCCCCTTCAGACCGGTAAGCTATCAACACTGCTGAAAGCCTAGAGAAAGAGTGTTTGTGTGTGTGCCGCCCACCTAACAGTGTGTGCATTTACGCTCTGCAGTAGTGGTGCTGGAGTCTATAGACTGTGGTTGAGTTGCTGATTTCCAGACAGCCTCTCTACCCACCAGTTACCCTAGGGAAAAACCTCCACTCTCTGCTGTGTGTGGGAAGGCCCCATCTTTACCACAGGCGATTCGGTCAGATTTGTGCTCTGTGATCCTGGACAGTGGATATCCACCCATCCTGGAGCATCGATCCAGCCCCCCAGCTACAGAGAGGTCTATAGGTAGGGTCATCCAAGGGGTGCAGCTTGGCTGAATATGCTTGCTGAATTAGCTTGATCTGTTACAAAATAAACAAAGTCTTGCGTTAAAGGCCGGGTAGACATGGTGTTGAAGGTGGCTCATTCCAAGTGCGATGAAATGGGTACTTTTGATGAATTTGGATCACAGGGACTTACAGTACTACAACCAAATGGGATTCTTGCCTTAAAGGCCCAGGGCAGTCAAAATGTTTTTCCTGTGTTTTGTATCATATTGTACAACAGCTGATGAAACTAACATGGCAACAATGTGACATTTTATTTTCCTTTATTTAACTAGGCAGGTCACTTAAGAACAAATTCTTATTTTCAATGACGGCCTAGGAACAGTGGGTTAACTGCCTTGTTCAGTGGCAGAATGACAGATTTTTACCTTGTCGACCTGGGGATTCGATCTTGAAACCTTTCGGTTACTAATCCAACGCTCTAACCTCTAGGCTACCTGCTGCCAAATCAATGTTATTTTCTGATAGTTGCTGGTTTAAAATACAATCTACACAGGACCTTCTAATCAGAAGGTTTGCATGGACGTGAGTTTCTGCTTGCCTGCTGACGTCACCAAGCGGAACATTTGATAATAGACCAATAATAATAGTTAAATTCTGCTTGAGAAATCGTTTTTTTGCTAGAAAGCCATTTTTGTCAATTTTAAATGGAAAACTATTACAGTAAGATATGTATTGATCTAAAACGGCTGCATTGGAATCCGCAATATAGGGAAACAGCGCCATAGCCGTTGTTTTTGTTGGCGAAGCAGAGCTGGGGAGCGTATTGCATGGTAGTAAAACAAATTGCACTATATATGCAGCTGCATGCAATGATGTCCGAGGGGGAAAAACTGTGTTCGTTGTTTGCAGTAACTTTGTTGTTCTAATATCGCAAAAGGACATGGCAGTTTTACAATTGAGGATTCCAGCTTTAAGTGATTAGCCACTAGTTTGTGAAAGTCATGAAAGTTAAAAAGCGCTCACTTTTTCTTGTTCCCTTCAGTTGAGAACACTCATGAGTCCAACAAAGATGAAGAGGTAGAAGAAGACGATGGAGGAAGAAGAAAAAGAAATGGGAACTATAGCTCCTGGAGGTGGGACAGTGGTGGACGGAGCGGGCCAGGTTACAGAATCCAACCCTGGGGACCCCCATGGAGGAAGGAGTGTGGCTCAACTAGAAGAGGAGGACGCAACGTCATCAACAGAAGCTCTTGTCTCTGGGTCTGGTGCCCCGTGCTGCAGCTCGAGTTCACCTTCGAGAGCGAGGGGGAGCGGAGGGGGGGGGAAGAGATGAGGCAGAGAAGAGCAGCTGAAGTGATAATCTTCCTCAGGACCACACAAGATCTACGTGTCTGATTGTGAGTGTGACGTACCAGGGCTGCTAATCAACCCAGATACGGTCACATATAGCCTAAGCTGTGTTTCAGTCTTCCTAAGAGCTGGCCAAAAGTGCTGAAGCATAGTTCATTTTATAGCTTTCGGATTGGCAGAAAATAAATAATTTGAACAGCACTGTGCAGAGCACACGCAAATTGAAAGTGAAAGCACATCTCATTAATCACTAGCCTATAACAACTTGAGGACCTTGAGAGATTTAGGAATCGAGGTGTAGAGGTTTGGGTTTACTTCATCATGCTCAAATGTAATGGACAGGCTCAGTCATCTGGTCTGTCATAATCCCTCCTTGACTTGCCTCTGGAGGACTAGACAGACAGTCAGTCAGTCCAAAGAATCCCATTGGTTCCAGGGATTAAGGTTTCTCTGTTGGTGAATTACTGTGGAAGGCTAAGGAGGAAGACCTCTGGAAATGTCCACAGTAGTTCAGTTAAAGGGGCCAGATGCTCCTGTTCCTTTAATGCACCTCAGTCTAGAGATAGACCAGGTGATTAGACACAGGCCCATTCAGCAACGGAGCTTATAATGGTTGGTGGAGTAATAGTATACTTACTCCACTACCAAGCAGGTTCATCTGGTAGTGGAGGGCCTTCTGACCAGCCTGTACAATGGAACATTCCCCCCTGCTGTTTTTGCCCAGCTCCACAGCCTCTAGTCCCTGGTGCAGCAACAGGACACAGCAAGGATGGCAAAGGATCTGCAGGAGCTCCAGAACAGCTCTACCATGTCTACTGGTGAGTAGTCTTATCTGGTTTTACCTCGCCTGGATTAACCTGCGTTTGTCTGAGCTCGCCATTCACGTACACATGCATACAGTCACCGGTCAGTATCAGCCCTCACCTGTCCTTAAATACCAGACCACACCTGTCCATACTATCACTTACCTATACATGCATGCTCTCACCTATCCAAACACTAACCAGTTTGAAAATCATCAGCGTCTCCTGCCATTCATTCACCTGGAGTTTCACTCAAGAGCTGCCAGGAGACCACACTTTGTACAGATCTAGAAATTGTGAATGAGATGGCCTCAGGTGTGTATTTGGGTCAAATCTGTCTAATAGTATGTTGTCCACCCACTCTGCCCACACTTTGGTGGGTAGCCTAGAAGTTATAAAGTACATTTTACCAAGACAAATATGATTTTCATGTTCTGAATTGTTCAGTGGAACATTATATTAAAAAAGTCGGATTTCGTAACCTAATACTTCCGATAATAAGCACCGAGCTCTGTTTACATACAGTAGTGGCAACGCTTTCTCGCAGTGACTTTTGAGGATTTTACATGTTGTGGTGGTAGTCTGCAAAGTTGTTTCCCCGAGTCGCAAAAAGCTAAATTAACATAAAGTTGTTTTTTTTTTAAAGCTTGCTGTACGCTCAGTGCTCCGTTGACATTTCAGAGATCTGCTTGTTTATGTGATATCTTTGAAAAATAACAGGAATTTCGCATTTAATATGAAAAGCGTATACTAAAATATCATGTCATGTCTCAAAATCGATATATAGCTTACCTCAATATTGTTTTATGTCCTCTGGATTCGAGAAGAAAGGGGGACGAGTTCAACAGTGAGACTGTCAGTTTGCCTCAATTTCCGCACAGCATTCAGCCTAGCTGACACGATGCTATTTTCCTCATATTTGACAACTTGTTCCCTCTGGCCTCCATTGAATTATTCACCCTAATTTTGGCCATCCTACAAGGGTAAAAACGCCAAAACTTTTGAACAGATTACGATAGAGACATGAGGTTTGGACCATTGGTTTTCATAGAGGGGCATCTACACAATTAACTT